>NC_139351.1:8805002-8885002 GCF_055883805.1 Amblyomma maculatum
CAATGCGTTGCTCCTCGACACGGTTCAATGCAGTTGGACGAACTGAACGAGGATTGTTGGTTGCACGTCAGGAAGCACCTCAAGGTGGCAGACATCATAGAACATCCTTTGCTCGCAATGTAACCGAGACCTCTGTGAGACAATTCCTCGGGAGACTAACGCGCACTCTTTACCTTTAGAGTTTCTTCGCCACTTAGCGCTTAGACTGTACTAAATTCCTGGTCACCTCACACGAAGCTGTTGGTCTGGCCACAAATAAAGAGTTTTGCTTAATGTAATCCGAATAGTGTGTATATATATATATATATATATATATATATATATATATATATATATATATATATATATATATAGAGAGAGAGAGAGAGAGAGAGAGAGTTCAAAGGTAGATTCTCTGTCAAAAAGCGTGCTTGTTCAAGGAGTGGTTCAAGGAACACTTTTAAATTTTCTAGAAGCAGTAATTCCAAATTAAAAAAATGGAAGCAACTTTCGAGTCAGCGCCGATGTAATTTACGTAATCACTGTGTCCCTACATAATACTGTACTGCTTAAACTAATGCGAGTCCTACTTGGCAATGACTAATTAGAAGCCGTAGGCGAGTTAACATATAATGCAGAAATTGACGTTTTGACAAGGCGGAAAACGCGTTTCTCAGACCTTCAAGCAGAGGAAATCCGGGGCAATTTTTGGCACGGAACCAAAACAGAGTGGATGCGGCCATCTGCGAGATCTCAGTGACAGCGCATGCCTGCTTGCGGTGTTAGCAGTGATTATTGCGCCAAGGTCAGAAAGCTTATTCATTTGGGCCGTGACAGACAACTGAATTTGACTCCGTCGCTCACAAGCCAAATATACGTATATATCAATAACTACGTTAGCCTCGCACCAAGTGGTGAATAAAAACATCTCTGACATTGTGTACAATACAGTGCATGCATTTCGAATTCATCGAGTTCGATGATGCGTTTACTCCTTGTAACCACCGCGTCCAATGTGCTGTTTCATTTCTGGCCGCACAAAAGAGCACAACTCGATCGCATCGCAGCTGTTTAAAATACAAATTTTTCTTTTCAAAACCCGTACGGCTTGGAGCTCCCCTTGTGTGTGCCCACCTAAATGAGCACTTTCCTTTAGCTAAGTCTATGTTTGTGGGTGTGTACATACCTCCCTGCCTACGGTGAGGGGTCCTGAGGGCAAAAATATGGCCGGTGCTGCGCTTTACAGTGAAGAAAATGTCACGCATCTGGGAAAGCTCATTTCAACCTCAAGCGTCAAGATCGACAGCATGCGGCTTGTCAAATTTGTTCCTGAGATCAATCGATGACTCCATGTAAGTGACCGATAATTGTTAGGGCTTCATGGCTTTCTGCAGCTGAAAAAGTATGTATATACGTCGCCCGCGTAAATCGGGCCGCTTATTTTGTAAGCATAGTTCTTTACGTGCGTCGCGCTTCGCTGCCTCTCGACTGCAAAGAAGCTTGTACTGAGGCCCGGGCGCATAGCCCTTGTTACAGTGCACGTCGCAGTGATAACTTCATCATCTGCTGCAGACAAAATAACATGTCATCTCATATGTAGAAAAAGCAAATACTCTATGAGACATCCGATTTTCTGTGCCGAAGCAGACTGTGCTCGTATAGCGAATCTCGTCTGAAATATGGGGAAGTCATTGGCGTCCTTCCAAAGGGATACTTTCATAGCCATCAGCCCGACTATGGCCGCTGCAGGGGGAAGGCTTCTCCTGTGCTCGTCCAATTACGCGTTCCTGTGCTATACCTGCAAACACTTGATCCCAGCAGACGGCTTAACATCATCCGCCCACGTAACATTCTGCAGCCTCTTGTTACACTTTCCTTCCGTAAAAAAAACAATTAGTTTCACTTTGGGACCATGGGCTATTCTCTCTCCCCGTTACATGCCATACTCATGCCTCTTTCGTGTTGTTAGTTTCCACTGGGTTGTCATTACCTCGAGTGATTTTACTCACCCAGACGGCACGACTCCTATCTCTCAACATGCTTCTTCCCAAATATATGTGCGTGGAAAAAAATTGCCAATATGATCTGAACGACCGGACATCTTTTTACTTGTACGATACACATTTTTGGCGGCCTTAAAATCTACTTCAAAATTAAATGCGGTTCAATCAGAAATTTATTTTGCGTACCACCATCTCTCTCAAGCTCCCCCTCCCCCCCCCCCCCCCCCCCCCACACACACACACCGAGGCATAAAAAAGAGTTGCGGATATATATCTTTTCCGAGCTCCAATTTGGGTCCATCAGTGGCTGCCGGCGCCACTTCATCACTTTCAGATGTCACGCTTCTATACACCTTAGAAACGACTACAACGCGAAGGCTCTGTTTTCTGTGGAAAGACAAATTCATAGACTGATGGCCCATTGACGAAGAATTTGTTTTATGAAGACCTGTTCAATTAAAGACCCGCCATTGTATGATTGCATGTGAAAAAAAAAAACAAACAATGCGAGAGCATTACGTTTCTAAGTTATGATGGTGTCTACAAATTATGCATGCATAATGGGAACGACGTATGTACTGTTGCGCCGGTGGGGTTATTACACTGTAGCCCAATGTCAACAGGGCTGTGCCAAGGAGCTGGTTGTGTAGCGCTCGTTACCCGTTTCGTGAACGGGATGTCAGCTGCCTGGGCGGTAGCGATTGATCCGAGTCGGCGCTGGTGTGATGAAGAAAACGCTTTATACACTATTTACAGGGATTTACACAACGAGATCGGCTCTGGGGCCGAAAGCTAACATAGCCATACGCGACTGTCCTCGCGAAGCGATGGCCGGGGAGATTCCGCCGCGTCCGCTCTCTCAGGGGGCGAACTGCTATTGATGGCCGCTAGTGACGAACTCACTCTCGAGCAGAAGCACTTTAGCCTCCGTAACCGAGAATCCGTTGACACTAAAATTGTCCAATCCGACGACAGCACTTTCGCAGGACCAATGGGAGAGCTTGATGGGCTCTTGCTTCAAATATGCTGCTGGGCGAGAAGGGGTTCACCGCCAGGGCCACGGCGCCGAGCTGTCTCCATGCAGAGCTCATGTTTAAACACCTCACTTCTCTCCCCTTGGCACGACTCGCCTCCAGTTCATTGGTGTCTTGCAGATCAGTATCCGGATTTTGTGAAGAAGGCATTCGCCGGAGAAGTTTTGCGTCCGGCTGAATTTCTGGGCGGCTTTGGCCGGGCACAACAGCACTTTACCGTACGTGACGTCTTTATGCGCTCAGTCATGTTACGTGAGAATAAAGGTTATAGCTATGACTCAGAACAATTCACGACTATAGGCGTAATATGTGTGTACAATTATGCCGTATAAGAAGTCAAGTTGTAGGTTTGGCTTATATACCGGGTGTCCCAGCTAACTTGAACCAAGGGATACAAAATAATACATTTGAGGTAGGTCAGTGAAACCAATTGCATTCAACTGCTAGCCTCCTCGCGCACTATAGGCAATTTTTTTCTTTTGCAATAACATAATTAGCTAATTATGTTAATTTTTCTAATTTAATAAATATCGACTTTAGACCAAACATGTGAATTAGAAACTTGTAGAGCACCTTCAGAAACCCCCATTTGATTAATTGCGATAAAGAAAGTCTCACGTGTATCTTTTTTTCTGGGCTCAAAAGAAAGCCCGCGAAATACAAATAATACCACGTGACTAGCGCATTTATTTGCCGCGATTGTGGTGCTCTCAGTAGTGGTTTGATCGAACGAAATTAGCGGCAGCCGTGTCTCGGCCCCGTTAAAGCAGCAGGCATATATGCCTGCAATGGCTTCTTCGCCCGCGTCAGACAGCCGGCCCACGTGACGGTGCAAGTAGCGGCGAGAGCGGCGAGCCGACACCACGGAGATTCTAACAAGGCCTGCTTCTCTCCTATCAGCGAACGTCACGACAAACGGATGAGCGATACGGTATCAGCCACTGAATCTGCGCATACAGGCTTGGGTAAAGGGGCGAGATGACATCATGTGACTCGACTAAAATTAGCGCTGCATCTTCATTTGCCGGTTCTTTATCGTCATCCGCTTGTCGTGATGTAGGCTGCTGCGGTGCGTAGGCCTGGCCAAGATCGCGGTGGCGACGGGCAAGCTCCGCTCCAACCATCGCCAACATTTCTGCCTGCCGGTGCAACGGGACAATCGGGTCATGGCAGCAGCTGATTTCGTTCGCTCAAACCACGACTGAGAGCACCACAATCGCGGCGCTCAAATGCGCTAGTCACGTGGTATTATTTGTATTTCGCTGGCTTTCTTTTGAGCCCGGAAAAAAAGATACACGTGAGACTTTCTTTATCGCAATTAATGGAATGGGGGTTTCTGAAGGTGCTCTACAAGTTTCCAATTCACATGTTTGGTCTAAAGTCGATAATTATTAAATTAGGAAAATTAACATAATTAGCCAACTAAGTAATTGCGAAACAAAAAATTGCCTGTAGTGCGCAAGCAGGCTGGTATGCAACTGATTTCACCGACCTACCTGAAATATAATTTTTTTTAACCCTTGGTTCAAGTTAGCGGGGACACCCGGTAAATATATATATATATATATATATATATATATATCTATATATATATATATATTTACCGGGTGTCCCAGCTAACTTGAACCAAGGTTTACAAAATATTATATTTTAGGTAGGTCAGTGAAACCAGTTGCATACCAGCCTCCTTGCGCACTATAGGCAATTTATTTGTTTTGCAATTACTTAATCAGCTAATTATGTTAATTTTTCTAATTTACTAAATATTCATGTTAGACCAAAAATGTGAATTGGAAAGTTGTAGAGCACCTTCAGAAACCCTCCTTTCATTAATTGCTACAAAGAAAGTCTCACGTGTATCTTTTTATTCAGACTCGAAAGAGCGCCTGCGAAATACGAATAATACCACGTGACTAGCGCATTTCAGCGCCACGATTGTGGTGCTCTCAGTCGTGGTTTGAGCGAACGAAATCAGCTGCGGCCGTGACCCGATGGTCCCGTCGCAGCGGCAGGCTGAAATGTTGGCGATGATTGGAACGAGCTCGAGTTCGCCCGTCGCCACCGAGATCTTGGCAAGGCCTGCGCACCCCAGCAGCCTACGTCACGACAGGCGGATGACAATAAACTACCGGCGAATGAAGGTGCGAGCGCGAATTTGAGTCCAGTCTTGATATCATCTCTCCCCTTTACCCAAGCCTGTAAGCCCAGATTCAGTGGCTGATACCTTATCGCTCATCCGATTGTCGTCACGTTCGCTGATGGGAGGGAAGGTGATGCAAGGCCTTGTTAGACTCTCGGTGGTGTCGGCTCGCCGCGCTCGCTGCTACTTGCACCGTCACTTGGGCCGGCTGTCTGACGCGGGCGAAGAAGCCATCGCCGGCATATCGGCCTGCCGCTTTAACGGGGCCGAGAAGACACGGCCGCAGCTATTTTCGTTCGCTCAAACCGCGACTGAGAGCATCACAATCGCGGCGCTCAAATGCGCTTGTCACGTGGTATTATTTGTATTTCGCGGGGTTTTTTTGTGAGCCCGAAAAAAAAAGATACACTTATGACTTTGTTTTTTGCATATAATAGAATGGGGGTTTCTGAAGGCGCTCTACAACTTTCAATTCACATTTTTGGTCTAAGATGAACATTCAGTAAATTAGAAAGAGTAACAATTAGCTAGTTAGGTAAATTCAAAACAAAAAAATTGCCTGTAGTGCGCAAGCAGGCTGGCAGTTGTATGCAACTGGTTTCAATCACCTACCTCAAATATATTATTTTGTAATCCTTGGTCCACGTTAGCATGGGACACCCGGTATGTATATATGCGTTGCACCAGACCGTTTTAGGATTGTAACTACGAGTAATGGCTACATAAAGTGTTTAGAAGCTCGGTACCTCACAGTACATCGCGTGTAAAGTGCTCGTTGACTATAACTCACGACTGTGTCTAGGCATCGTGACATATACGTTTTTCATTCATTACTAAATATTGCTCTTACAAACGCTATGACATCGTACACCAGCATACACCAGCAAAACAATTTCATGTCATTGACAGCCGCCGATAGCGAATCACATTGGCGTTTGGACTAGAAGCATCATACAAATATAGATACTTTCAGCATTCTCGGCGCTCTTCTTGCCATCTATCTACTTTTCGCAGTCCGGAACTGGTCCGAAACACGCGCGCTTCTATCGATTCCTGCGTGCTGCCGCGAGCGATTTTCTTGGCAGTGACAGTGACGGTACGGGCCGAACTCCGCCTCGTACTTTGGCCTGTCGACCTTCATGGCGTCTAATTTAGCATTCATTGCAATGTTTCTCATCTCCACAGCCACAAAATGGCGCTCTCGTCAGCCTATTTGTCGAATATAACTTTTTTTTGCTCTAAGGTTTATGCGAGCATTGTAGCCATCATTACCTAAAGACGAGCCAGACAAAAAACTGTCGGACACTACTACTCCTTTCTATATGTGCGATCAAACGTCCATGGCTACGGTCGGTGAGACAACCAAGTATAACTGTTGGCTCCGGCTAATTGTGCATATTTGCAATCAACGCACTGCCATACTTGTAGCTATAGCTTTCCTATTTTTAGAGCTAGAAGCCAATCACTAGCATCCGGTGATGCACGATATCCTGTTAGGTTTCACGAAAAATAAAAAGACGAGTTGTGAAGAACGGACAGCGCCTGAATTGGAATTTGCTAATATTGTCACGTAGTGGGGACAAGGTCGATGACACAAATGAAGGGCCGATGATTGCACTGAAGAAACTCTTTATTGGGCTGACTTGCGCCCGCAAAAGAACTAAGCAACTCGGCGGCGGTGATAGCAACAAACGTGCTCGTCGATCGTCGAACAAAGAATGCCCGTCACACTCGTAACGCTTAATTTAAAGGCTGCTCAGAACAATCTGGATAACGTCGCAAACAGCTACCAGCACAGGCTGGAACATTGTAGAAAGATACATGAGTGACCGGAATCTTCGGGATAGATCTCGGTGCATCTTGCGCTACAACGAAACCTGATAAAGGTGTGACTCGCGACATCGAGCATTAACAAACAAAGAATACGGAACTGCTACGCGATCCAGAATCAGAGTGATAAGGCCGTATGCCGGCGGCTGTTAAGAGCAACAAATACAGTTTTGAAGATTTCGCGGCATTACTCCCCCCTTAAAAAAACATCGCCTCGATGTTCCAAAACAAAGCAACTTAAACATAAACACTGCGAAGTTTAAACACCACGACTAACGAGCGCGCTTGCTGCTATCGCCGGCACCAACTCATTTGCTGTAGGTGTCAGCGACGCAAAACGCTTCCGATCAGACCAGCTGGACTACTGAACCCCATACGTCCCCCGACGATTCCTTTTCAACAAATTTGGATGGATTTGCTCGGCCCCTTTCCATAATCATTTATGGCTAGCAAATGGATCATCGTGGTCATTGACTGCCTTACCCCTTATGCCGAAGCTAAAACACTGCCCAATGCTGCCGTGGCAGTAGTCGCCAAGTTTTTTGTCGAAGAAATGTTTTTGCGATACGGCGCCCCAGAAGTACTCATCACGGACAGGAGGCGGCATTTACGGTGGAGCTGTCGAAAGCCAACCTGGAATACAATCATGCACGCCGTCGACGAACAGCTGCTACCAACCTCAGACAAACGGACTTACGAACCACCTGAGCAAAACGATTGCGGACATGATGGTCGTACACGTCGACGCCGAACACAAGACATGGGACACCATTATACGTTACGTCATCTTCGCTTATAACACCGCCGTCCAGGAGAAAACGAGGTCGATCCCATTCGACCTTGCGTACAGCATGGAGCCCACGACGGCGCTCGACGCGATTCTGCGGCACCTAACCGACGAGAACCTGCACAGACACCTGACGTCTCGCCCGGCTGTGCAATAGGATCAGCAAAGCACCGACGGCCGAAGATACAACTTGCGGCGACGCGACAGAGAGCACAGGCTCGGAGACCAAGTGTGGGTTTCGACGCCAATACGCCGCCTCGGACTAAGTGAAGATCCGTTGCGGCGGTACTTCGGCCCACAGAGTGCCCTTGGAGCATCGGGCAGCTTGACTACGAGGGCATACCCGACGGCACAACCACATGCATGTGGCGCCGGGCGCGGCCAGGAATCGCACATGTTGTACGTCTGAAGGCGTACAAGGCGCATTAAAGTATACGTGATGTTTAAACTTTCTAAACTGTATGTTTTACTTTCTCTGCTTATTTTGGAACACTGAGCGGGTGTTTTTAATAGGGAAGTAATGCCGCGAGCCATTCAAATCTCTGTGTGTTGTTTTTTAACAGCCGCAGGCATGGGTCCTTATCAATTATGCATACTATGTGTCTATTCATGCTCGTTGTCGCGAGACCTGGCTTCATCACTTTCTTTGTTGCGAAACATGTTTCGAGATGTATCTCGGAAGATTCTAGCCACGCGTGTGCTTCTACAATATTCCAGAATATGCTAGTTACCATTTGTGGTTTTATCTATATCTTTCTTCGCCGCCTCTAAATTGAGCTTGACGAAAGAAACGAGCTTCGTACTTCGACGAGAGCGCTTCCTGGTATTAAAGGGGTCGTGAAACGTTTTCCGGAAATTTTGCACGGCTTGGCTAAATGGAATCCTTGTTCGGCATCATATAATATACCGCGATTCGTTTCATCGCCCGCGTTGATTTAATAGCGACAAAAACAGTTCGGTTCAGTTCAGTCGTTCAGTTGTGTCCGACTCTTCGTGACCCTATGGACCATGTCACGCCACGCTTTCCGGTCTCTCACTATCTTCCTAACATCACATAACTTCATCTGCAGTGCCTCGAGGATGCCATCTAACCATCGCGTTCGCTGCCTACCCCTTCTCCGGCTACCCTCAACCTTTCCCAACATCAAATCTTTCTCCAGCGACTCCTCTCCTCTCATCAGATGACCAAAGTAGCTGAGCTTTAACTTTACAATTTGACCCTCCAATGAGCAGCCAGGGTTTATGATCGAAAATATCGACTGATTTGATCTTCTGGCAGTCCAAGGAACTCTCAAGAGTCTTCGCCAGCACCACAATTCAAACGCGTCAATTCTTCGGCGGTCAGCCTTTCTCACAGTCCAACTCTCGCATCCATACATCACAACTGGAAAGACCATAGCACGAGTTATACGGATCTTGGTTGGCAGACTAATGTCTCTGCTCTTTACTAGGCGGTCAAGGCTAACCATTGCTCTCTTTCCCAGAAGCAGGCGTCTCCTAATTTCATGGCTGCAGTCTCCTTCTGAGGTAATCTTGGAGCCCAAGAACAGAAAATCTGTCACAACTTCCACTTCTTGTCCATTGATGCTCTAGGCCCTGATAGGGCAAGATGCCATGATCTTTGTCTTTTTAATGTTCAGTTTAAGCCCAAACTTCTCACTCTCTTCTTGTACGCGCATCAGAAGTCTCCTGAGTTCCACTTCACTTTCTGCCATTAAAGTGGTATCATCCGCATATCTAAGGTTGTTGATACGTTTTCCAGCAATCTTCACTCCAGCTGAAGACTCGTCCAGACCGGCCTTCCTCATGATGCACTCTGCATATAGGTTAAATAGGCAGGGCGACAGTATGCAGCCTTGCCTCACTCCTTTCTCGATCGGAAACCAATCAGTAAGACCATGCCCAGTTCTGACAAAAACAGAATTTCGGTTTCCTAGCGCGCGTCCTCCTCAACTCAACAGATATGTCATAGCGCTAAGCCAATGAGAAGCTGTCATCGCTGGAGCCTGCTGAACTAAAGTTGACCGAGCTCGGTGTATTTTAGAGGTTCTAATTGTGCCCTACTGTACGCTCTCACAGGGCTTCTTTAATATGGCCGACGCCTAGGTTCCTCTGTGGGTTCCAGCGTCGCTGTGCTGCTATAGTGAACTAGAATATAGTCGCTACTGTTAAAACATGGTTACATAGTGGGCTTTGAGCCTTACGCCGACGCAACTTTTCGGGTGCCAGGTCGGCGAAGATGGAGCCTGCGAGCGACCGGTACAGTAACACTTGTGTCGAGAGGCAGCGGTAACCGCGACACAACTCCGGCTTGCAGAAGCCCCAACCGTCAGCCTCCCGATCCCAGCCGTTTCGGAACTACGCATTGGTATGTATGTCCGAGTCTTGCAGCCTAGCCTACGTTTGACCGTTGCGAGAGTGCGCAATCGCTAACCGAAGCTTTCGAATAGGTGCAGCTGCGGGCGGTGCGTGCCGATACCGACCGCTCTTGAGAGCATCTGGCGAGATCCCGGCGGCGACTAAGTAGTTGAGGCAGCCGTCTGGGTGTTACAGATCATCCGCATTTACTCCAAATGCTTCTTGATCATGGACTGCTAGTCGAGAACACAAGGTAAGAATCTTGAGCGAAAGGCGACATAACTTGAACAAGCGGCCACCTGTTTTTCATTTTCTCGAGCAAGAAATGCTGTAATGAAAGCTATTGCGGAAGGCAGTGTTAATAAAAGAAAGCTTCCCCTTTAACGTTACTTACTTGCGATCATCTACACTGTCTACAGTGTCGATATTGCGCCACGTTAGCGCGAACACAACATCGCTGGTTTTCATAATTTTCTTGTTTTCGTAGAAGGTGCGCATGAGCATGACGTTTCACCATGCAAATTACTGGTTTGCTTAATTCCATGCACGAGTGAATGATAAAACACGCATCATCTGATAGTGTGAACTTGCTAAATGGAAAGGGCATGCACATTGATGTGAAGTAACGGCAAAAAAAAAAAAAGCTCTGTCCGGACACATTTGCTTGTTTTATTAGCCACGTATGACCTTCAGCAAGTGCAGCACTTCAAAACATGAATACATAAGGAATGCCACAAGAAATGCAGTAAATAAGTACAAAAACAATCTAATTTCGGAGGCCTCTGTGCTAAGTGAAATTGCATGCAGTGAAGTAGCCTGTCTCCTGCAGAAGCCGCGGGAAAATGCACTAGAAAACGACACAGAAGAGAAAAACACACAGAGCAGGACTTGCTTCTGCAGACGATCACTAACTTGCCCGACAACTCTTGTTATAGCCTGCCCCCACTTGCTGCCAGAACAATTACCATACCAGCACTCAAAGTTTTATTTGCTAGTTTTTTTTTTTTTTTACCCACTTACATTAGGTGAGTGTTGTATAGTGTGCAAATATAATTTAAAAAATTGTCCGACTTCACTGATACCATCATCAACACCTCCACACAGTAAACCCCTCCAAAATGTTTTGACACTGACATTTTACATGTGCTGGAATGTGACAACCAAAAAAAAAAGAAAGACGGTCTTCCAAAGGCCAGTACACCGAAACTTCCACAGCCTGAGAAAGTGTTGGAAATTTTACAGTCAGCAAATGAAGTTATAGAGTAGTTTTGCGGCACTTGCAGAAAGTTTGGCACGTGGCGTGTTCTGGGAAAACAACTGAGAGCCGTGGACAGAAGTGGACTTATGCGTCCTTCGAATAGAATGACTCCATGCACAGAGCTGCCTAATGCATAAGTCGCATATTTAACATCTTCGTGCTATGCAGATGATATCAGCGTGGACATTGACATCGGCCACGACACTAGTATAAAGGGTTTAAGACGACTACCAGGTTTTGTCAGTCGAACGCTGCATTGCCTTCAGGCATTATTTTGCTGCAGTAGCAAATTGTGATTGCACTGGAGTTCTAATATTGGGTGGGTCTCATTCTCTCTCAATCACCTGCAGCAGAATTCAAAGTTCGCCATACTTCCAGGGAGAATAAATTGACAGTGAAAGCTACACTGTTCAGCTTCTGTTAGACGGGAATTAATTGTACAGATGCATGAATAACTTTCAAATTTGTAAAAGACCTAAACCATATTTTCATTTTGCTATGCTGAAAAGTGAATATTGCTTTTTCTCTTGTCAACAGGAGGCACCGCTACATCTGCTACAGCCAGCTTGCGCACTGGCTTTGGGGATGCCTCGGCAGACATCACAGTAAAGCCCTCCCTATTTGTGATGCAAGCCAAATAAGGAAAAGGTTTCTATCTGACAGTTACACTGGTTTCCAGTTTGCACAACGTTTGTAGAGTCATCACCTTATTCATTCTGAAACCTGCCAGAAAACATGAGAAGAGAGAATTGCAGGACAGCTGGACTAATAACTAGAATTTTACTAAGGGATAGAGGCAAAAGAAGACATGCACAGAGATGCACATGTAAAAAAGGCTCCAAAAGACTGTTGACTGATTTCTTAGCCACACACACGTCCTTAGCCTTTGCAGTATAGTGTGCCTTTGGATTTGAATCTGTGGCTTCCCTTTTGTAACGAGTGGTTCTTGACCATAAGGAATTTGCTTTTTTTTAGATGATTTTTTAGACCCTTTCTGCTTTCCACGCTTTCACTGCTTTGGGGGTTTTCCGTGCACGTGCATTTCTGTGCGAATCATCTTTTGCCTCTTTCCTTCAGTAACATTTCAGTTGTTAGTCAAACTTTGTCTTGCGCTCCTCTCACGTGTTTCGTCTTCTGGCTGGTTTTAAGATGGATCAGTACCAACTCATCCAGTTGTTAGTCTTGTTGATATCACTAGCCTGACTGCACCCACTGCTGGGCAAATGCCTCTCCCATATCCATCCGAATAACCCGATCCAGTGCCAGGTGCATGATTTTCGCAAACTTCCTAATTTCATCTGCTTGCCCGAGTTTCTGCCGCCCCCTGCTACACTTGCCTTCCCTTGGAATCTAAAAGACATATATAGGCTCACTTAGAATGAATTTAGTGCACTCACTCCCTTCCTTTACCTTTGACGGGTAGAATTTTTCTTTTTTTGGAACTGACCGCAGATACATCATAATGGGGGAGGCATCATAATAGATGCCTCTCCCATATCCATTCAAATAACCCAATCCTCTGTCAGCTGCATCCATATGATCCCCGCAGACTTCCTAATCTCATCTGTCTGCCCGAATTTCTGCCGCCCCTTGCTACGCTTGCCTTCCATTGGAATCTACAAGACATATATAGGCTCACTTAGAATGAATTTTGTGTACTCACTCCCCACCTATACCTTTGATGGGTGGAATTTTTTTTAGCACTGACCGCAAATGCATCATAATTGTGCAGTTGTGTATATACCTGCTTGTATAGATGCCTCTCCCATATCTATCCAAATAACCCGATCCTGTGTCAGCTGCATCCATCTGATCCCCGCAAACTTTTTAGTCTCACCTGCCTGCCTGAGTTTCTGCTGCCCCCTGCTATACTTGCCTTCCCTTGGAATCTACAAGACTATATAGGCTCACTTAGAATGAATTTTGTGTACTCAATCTCTAACTATACCTTTGTAGGATGCATTTTTTTGTGAAGCTATATATACACATTTGTATATTTAGGAGAGAGGAAGACAGCGAAGAAGCATGAATAAAAGACGTCTTGCTCTAGGTCAACTTCCTTCTAGCCTAAAAATTTTTTGTGCACTGATGAACCTGCGGCCAACCAATAAATTATTTTGAAAGCAACATGTCTCTCTTTAACACTCATTTGGTAACATTAGATTATGCCCAAATGTACTACAAAGTGGTGGTCCTTGTGGCACTAACAAACCTAGATTTTCTAGTTGCCGCGTTCACCTTTACAAGGCCTCGAAAAATAGTGGCTCATGGGGAATAGAAAAATCAAACGGTTTTCTGCAAAAGCTGCTTTGAAAGGTGGCCACTGTTTCCAGCATTTTGCAGTCTCATTCAGAAGCAAGCCAACATAATCTGCAATCTGTAGACATGCATACAATAATATGTGTCTTATACTTTGAAATGTACCAGACTTTAACCAGTCATAAAACAGCGTGCTGAAAAGGTATGTATAGCAAAGTCTCCTTCGTTGATGATACCCATAGTTTGCATGGAAACATCTGCACTAGAACCTGCATGACGTTGAGTTAACTGGCCTGCTGGTTGAATATGCCACCAAAATGCTGGTAATACAATGAACTTCGTCGGTGCTGGGGTCAAGTCTGGAAATATAAAGTTGGGATGATTTAATTGTGAAATCTTTTGCTGCTGAATACACTGCAGGCTAGAATGTAACAGGATTAAAGGGCAGCTGTAGACGTAAGGGCAGCCCACATTGTCACGGCATCTTATGCGTCCTAGTGCACATATCTACATACCGTGCATGTTTTGCTAGTAAACAATGTAACCACAGATTTGCGAAGCTCCAACAATGCTACACTGATGCTGTCTGAGTAGCTGCTTGTGTCGCTGAATATTGTGAAAGCCTTTTGATGGAACGAAAACTGCTTGGTGAATACTTATGCAGAGTGAGGTTGGTCAGGAGAGCAGGTGATATGTACACCTTCGCAATTTAACCATACGAGCACAGACCGTATGATACTCATACAAATTGAAAAATATAAGGGAAGGAATTGAACTGAGGACTTCGCGGTTCGACATTCCAAACTTCTGCTACATGTGTTTTGGGCTGTGTGTGCTAGCCCGATTGCAATCTGATCGCCCGAGCCAGGAAAATGGTACACACCCATATGAGCACCACTCCCAGTACTCTTTAACATGTACATAGAAGTGCAGGTGCTTGGGATAAACCTTGGCTGCCGCAATGCACCTCAAACAATGGCATGCTAGCCAGAATAGCAGTTTGGGCTTGTTGGTTTTCCATCCTGAGGTAACAGCGCAAAATGTGGACTGGAGCACAAGATGAGAAGACGATGAGACATTGTGTCGTCTTCTCGTCTTGTGCTCCCATCCACGTTTTGCGATGTTACTTCAGAATGTCACGTGCCTGCCCAATATCTACATAATTGTCACACGAACCACTTTGTGTGTATTTACGACTGCTTGCACAACACCGTTGCCACCTACTGATGACGAGCAGCTGAACAGCAGTTTTTCACGTACACTCCGCTGCCATTAATTACAAATGCTATCACGCTACGGCTTCCCATACCACCCCACCCAACCTCTGTGTGTAATGACTCAACCTTTGGTGCGTTTTCATGTTCTCGGGATACTGAAGAAATTCATGGTACCAATTAGTAGATTCAAGCAACTTAATCTGACATACATCTGGTGAGAATATTACAACTCTATCCATGTATACACAGATCTGTATCACCACAAGCGTCGCCTACAATTGTGGTGATGCCGCTCAGAACATGACTCATTTTTTTTTTTTTTAGGGCATAGTTCTCCACAAACCGCTGCTGAGCTTTTGGTCCCATGGTAAGAGGCTTTCCACATCTGTGGGAAACCACTTCAGAAGTGGTGTGCATTCACAGTTTCAAAGCCTGCATTACAAATTTTTGGAAGTTTTCAACACCACACCCTTACCAGCCTTTGGCCTTTGGCACTACACATCACCGAGTTCCTTATATCTACTTGTGCTCAAGGCCACAAGGTAGTGCTTTAGTGGATCCATACCCTTTACCAATTATATGCCATTATGCATGCTTTCTCCATAGACTGCATCTAAATGTGGCTTCACACACAAATATTTATACTTAATTGGACAGGCGGACTGCCCAGAATGTTCCACATGTGACATTACGGAGACTGTGGAGCGTGTACTAGTGGTGCGTCCCAGTATATGCGTGCAAAACAATAACTCGAGTTACTTCTTTGAAGTGTTTTGGCAACAGGCCTCTCTCAGAGGACTTATTGGCCGGTTGGTCAGAAATGGAAAGCTCTACAGGCAGTGCAGGCTTTCTGCTGCTTCTTGCATGACACAAGACTTGACTCGTGACTGTGGTGCAAGTTACTATACCTGTATATATTTTAATCAAGTCACGACCCTCTTTATTCTTCTCTTTCTCTTTCCCTGTACAGAGTAGCAGGTCAGATATTAAACTTTTAAGCCAATCTATCCGCCTTTCCAATCAGTAACACTTGCGTGAATGCATTTCTCCTGGATGGTTGATCCGGTAATCACACCATCGTAATGCAAGGACATGGGGTGTATGAGCTTTTGAGGTGAGCAATTTTTACCCTAGAAATGTTTTTTGAATGATGTGAAGGATTCTGAGCTCTGCTCAATATGATCCTCCTCTTTGGAGTCTTCATCAGGTTCTATGGGACTAGATGAGTGCTGTGGAAAGAACGTGATCAAAGTGGAACCAAGGGGCCTGTTCTGGGTGTACGATATGCTGGTAGGGGCACCTGTTGTGCTGGCCTCACGGTATCGTGTAAAATAAAAAAAAAATCCAAAATGCGCATATTTACTGCTATGAGGGCAGTCTGGCAGGAAACAATCAAATAGAACTGGTGGCTTCTGCGAGTCGAGTAGTTCTCAAATAGGCATATCTGTAAGGCTACAAATCTCAACTACTTTTACTGCCTTTATCACGCGAGCTACACTTTTTTTGCCAATGCACTGGGCCAGCGGTTTTGCGTCGGTACGACGCATCGTTTGAGGTGAGCTTTCTTTGTGTCCGGTCCATGCCGAGGCTTCGAATGACGCCGAGGATCATTTAGGACTTCCAGTAGAAAGTAGTACGAACACATGAACTCAATCGGTGTGCGAAAACTTGTAAAAGCGAGAGTTACTTCCACTCGGAGAAGCCGTGCTGCAATCTCGCGACGCACACGGTTGGCATAGCGAGCACTCAAACCCGCAAAACACGCCTAAATCCAGAACCTAACGTTGTCAGGAAAAATAGGCGAAGTCTGAGCACTGTAGACGTTCTAGAAAGTATGTTTCCTCTTCTTTTTCTTTTTTTAACGGTTACGAAAGAGGCGTCGGGAAGGTGGGGGAGCAAAAGCTGCGACAACGCGTTGGGTGAAAGGGCCACCCAAGTACATTGTACCAACTTTTTTTTTTCTGTTTCCGGCTCTCCGTGTAGAGCCATAGTTCAGGTCATCCAGCCGAAATAAAGGAAGCGAAGCTCGACACGGTATTCTCAATGATGCAGCGCGGAGGCGAGCAATTAATATACGAGTACGCGCCGCGGCGCCCGCTCCTGAAACACTCCACCCACCACTCGGATTGAACACACTTGTCGATTTCTTTGACCTGAAACCGTATTTACATCGTATCTTTATTGACGCCAAGAATAAAAAAAAATTTACAGCAGCGGCCGCACAACCAAGTTGTACCGGTGGTATGAGACTGCTCAAGACGTGCTCCATCACGAATGTTCACAAAAAAAAGAAAAAGAAAAGAAAACAACGACAAATAAGATTGGAACCATTGTTATTTGGAGTACCCGGCGGAGCGAGGTATAGTCGTCGTTACCGAAAACCTGAACTTGAGCGTCACCTCTCGCCCTGTTCCAGAGCGCAGCGAGAAGCATAAGCAGACACCACCCGTCCTCCTCCGCCGCCGCCGACCGCGCGTCACGTGACAGTAACGAGGGATTGCCCTGGTACAGATTGTTGAAGAAATGCGTTTGCGTGAGCGAATACTTGATATACTATATTTTTATTTGCTAACTTTAACAGGAACCTATTATTTTATGGGAAATAATGACTATTTCTGCGTTTCCAAACGGCTAAACATGACGTAGGCGAGTACTTCTAATTCCTGCTTACAGGGTCGCATGGTCGCTTCAGGAACGCAAAAATGCTGTGATTTCAGAATGGTAGTATTAAATGCAGAAGCAATATTTCGACGAGGTATTTTGGAATCGGCATGCTTAATGTTTACTGAAGCAAGGGAAATTGCAACTGGGCAGCTACATTTTCGTTTCACGACCCCTTTAAGGTGGCAGTCTGTGCTTATGGGTAACACATGTCAACAAAATAGCGCAGATATAGAACAAAGACAAGCAAAAAGGACAAGGTGTGAAAATGTGCCTGTAAGCATTTATTGAAGTAGTCACTAAGAGGATATATGCGTCTTAAAAGGGGTGCTTCTGTCTTATCCACAATAATCAAGAATGCACATAGGTTTTGGATCACCCTAGTCGGCAATACATTGTAATAATACTCTCAGTCAGGTATTCGAGAATTCATAACCACCTCTATGTGTAGCCTCCATACCTTAAATGAAAGCATATATGACTGAGTCGAACGCTAAGATGTCATGCAGATATTGGTAACCAGAGTCCTACACAGTCATAAAACTGGTTTTCACAACACTTACGCATATGTGCAGTGCTTTGTCTGTTTGCTTTGTCACTACTACTTGTTCTAAATAAAAAAATAATAATTTTTGCCCCAAAAGGAATTTTAAACACATTATACTGGGCATCTTCTTGGGTCTGTACCAGCCGGCTCTACTATTAGGTAAATAATGTAAGGGGTTTTCCTTTCTTTCTGAACATAGACTAAACTTCAGCGAGAAATCAAATTTATTGGGGCTAGGAGCCGTCTTCAGGCAACCGGTAACTGTACCCTGCCGTTCTGTTGCATTGGACACGATAGCTTCAATAACTCCAATTTCTATAGAAATGCGGTATTGTTGGTGTCGGCGTTACGAGCGAAAAATCAGGATCGTGACTGGTAGGCGATAGTTTGCTGGTACATGGCTGTGCGCTGGGTGGTCATAGTGTGGCGTTATACAGCAGAGCGTGGGACATAGCGGAGTTGGATTGTGCAGCCAGCTTGGGCGTTGTGTTTGAGATGTAGTGTTGAGAAGAATCTAGCTTTCCAGGAGCCTTTGAAGAAAGGAGAATTATGCATTTTGTTCTGTATTTCCTTCAGTGTGTCATGCTCGTGCTTCATTTATCCGACGTTGCTTTTCATTTTGACGTTTTTTCTCACGGTTTGTCTTATGCATTGTATCAACTGGCTGCGTAAATATTGTATTGCCAAAGGAGTCCAGCATTTGGAAGTTCTATTTTATCCGCGTGTGTCGTGCACGTTTTAGCTTTATGTATTGAATTTTTTTCATTTCTGGTTTTCTTCTCGTATGTACTCTTGTCATGAGTAAATCGCATCATCCACAAAAAATATTTAATGTACCTGCGTTGTATTCCTTTTCCCCTTTACAACAATGCCACAGCGGGGGGGGGGGGGGGGGGGGTCACTGCTCTCATGCCACGCAGGCACACTCATCTGGCTTTGTTAAAGCTGGCATTTATATCTATTGCGGGTGGTGTTTCGTGCACTGTGGTACCTCAAAACTGTTTGCTTCTGGCGCTATAGGTGATGTAAAATCTTCAAGAGGAGCCATGCAACGACATCTAGTTGCTATGCCGTATTTCGTAGCAAAGGAGGAGCTGAAGGGACCGCGAAATTCCTTTACTGTGTTGCTTACGATGAATCAGTAGTAACAGGTTTTCCTTCCATTCGCAGCCACTGGTGCGAATGTCCAGAATTGCTTTGAACAAAACGCTATGGTGAAACTCGATTGTTCGCGACTCGTGCTAGAGCATTCGGTTATTTGACAAGCTTTCTGCATTGCGATATGAACGGGACATCAAGGATTTAATTGCGCAACTATGTAGATGCTGCCGACACTAACATACGAGTATCGCATTCGTAATCCAGCCAATGACAACGCACTCACTTCGTATGTATTTACATTTACCAATCGAAGGTCGGTGCCAGCATCACCGCCTGCGAAGTTCACGCATGCGCAGTTGTGCCATTAGCGTTTTACTGGAAAATCATGTAACGTATATATATGAAGTGTAGAGCGCAGAGGGACCGCCTCATATACTCTTCTTGCGGCTTGTAATACATTTTCATTGTTACAAAAGGTAATAGCAGAAATATTTTTTCCTGCCCCCTTCAATGGGAAGGGCCTTCACTGATGCTAATCAACGCCACTACACATTTCAGAAGCAGACCTCCTTGACTTTACACTTTTGACGAAGGCTGTACATGCCTTACGGTTGGGTACCTAATAAGTAGCGGGCACAGCCGCCACTGCAAGCATGAGTGTTGTCGGAGTCGCTAGACAGACAGCATGAGGTGCCGCCTAATACTCCTTATAAGACTAATTCCAAACTGATGTACCTGTATAAAGCAGCTTGCAAAACGACAAAGGAGAGAGTTTACACGATGCACGAAGGACACGTACTACTGCATTTTTAACGCCATGAATAGCCCCGTGTCGCAGACATGTCGGTGTCAGCGTTGCGGCTGTAACGCGAAAATCTGAAGAAAGTAAAGAGACAATAAAAGTTTTTCGGAAACCGGCAGACTCGAACACGGTTCCTTCGCAGTGCGAGGGTGGCACGCAGCCCCTCCGCCACAGAACTGCATTGGTTCTCTCCAAATGAAAGGGGACTTAATTGTATGCATTGCCTTAACACTGTCAGCTAATGTTTAGGTTATCATTACGAAGAAACTAATTACCGGAGTAGTAGTTAAGCGAGTAGCAAAGAACATTTACGCTTTTCTGACCTGCGATGCTGCGCTCACTGGAAACTTTCCTTCGATCGCACGGTGCTGCCGTTGCCGTGAAATGATTGTTGGGGTTTAAGGGCAGCGGAGCTATCGCGTTGAACACTTGAAGGGCCTACGAAAAGTTTTTTACTAAAATTATAAACCGGCACGAGCAATAGGTATTCCATCAATCCTCTCTGCAGGGCTACAATGTTATGCTACCTTTATTCGCACCGAACATATGGGCGATCGATAATGATGCGCCTCCCCCTTAACTCAACCCATGCCACAGCGCAAGATAAAAAGTAGAAAACGAAGTCGAAACGGGTCTTCACCCATCCCCGTCCTGCCCACGTAACTTTAGAGCGTCCAGTGAGTCCCACGGACGTCAGTGGGGAGGTTTGCGCGGGGAGATGTGTTGCTCCAATAGGTTGCCAGTGCTCTCCAGGAGCACGTTTTAAGAATTATTGAGAAATTATCAGCTCAGCTCCACGAAAAGTTATGAAATTTGGCTCGAATACTCCCAAAGACCGCCTCTGTGGATTTCTTGCATTAGAAGTATGCCGCATGTAGTATTTCAGGGGTTTTTAAAGGCGAGGCTTAAACTTTCTCAAACTTTATTTCTGTCTTCGGAGCTGTGGGATAGGATACAACTTAAACATGAGATCAATCGGCAACAATGCACAGCATGCGTACTACTGCACTGGTTTCTTAGCTTCACGTTTAGGTGCCCACAATTTTTTTATAACAAACGAGCCCATCTCAGATGTTAATGTTGTGCATAGTCACTCAGCATGGCCCCTATCTTATCTCTGGAACTAGGCACCAGCGCATTGGGGTTATGCGCTATTGAAGTCCTGGATGTGTGAAGTTGTGTTGGGCCAAAAGAACGAAAACCTTTAAACTATTGAGACTGTTTGATTGCCGTTCCACAGTAGCAGAATTACGGGCGGTGCGAATAAAGGAATCGGGACATTCTGCTCGTCTATGAAGCCTTCACAGGAGGACTATTTGCAACATTCAAAGCGCTTATTAAGTTTAGAAAATCTATTGATTGCAAGTTCCGCAGGTTTTCTTGCATGTTTCATTGATTTATGGTTGGTTGGCCTATTGATCGGGCTTTGTTAGTGATAATGAAGCACCTTTGAATGTAAAATATCTGCGCTTCAGCTTGGTCAGACCAAAGGTTGAGCCATACCTTTTCGTGAAAAGGCTACACGCTTTCCTTTCGTGGACGCCACAAGATTTTTGGCCGTTGGCTTAAGCAATAGCTTCTGCAGCACATTTCGTGGGCCATTGTTTCCGGGTATGTTCCCCGTTAGTTGTGTGTCGTGCTTTTCGTTGTTCTGTAGTTTCGCAATGTCTACTAGCTTGCTTTCGCACTCATTGCTTCGCTAATTTGTTCTTTTGATGGGATTTGTCAGATGGATGAACTGAAGCGACAAAGGTAGGTGACGCTGAGGTTTAGCACCATTGTGCTAAATCTACGTGCTGGGCTCCTGATCTATAATTGGCGAGGAAGATGCTCGTCAGCACTTTTGAAAACGTGAAAACGCAATCTTGTGAATTTAGCATAAGGTCATCAGCTACAAATCATAAGCGACCCCCAGACAGAGATATAATGCCCCGCTTTAACCAAGTCGTAAGAATGTGCAGGTGTGCATGGCCAAGGAGTAAGGTGCCTAACCCGGATTCCAAGAGCCCTGCAATATCAACTCCTACCGCATCGTCCCACCTACAATGAGCAAAACAAGTTGTGGGTTTCTCCCAAATCTGTGGGAACATGTGGCATTGTTGCATCACAGAACTCATCGACTCTCAATGTTTGGTTATTCATGTAGCTGCAACTTGACAAGCAACTTAAATGAAAAGTTTAAATCATATAGTCACAAGTATAGATTAAAGTTATGAGCCCTCACTAATGTTACTTCCATTTTATTTTGATGGCATGCGCTTTAGGTTGGCTGAAGATCAAATGCCTGGTACGGCATCAAACTCGGCTTTTGCGTTAAGCTCAAAATGAGGAGAGGCTTAGCTGTGTTATAGAAACGGCGGTGTGCTGTGTAGTTGTTTGACGTTTGATTTAGGGTAAAGGTAAACGTTTAATGAAAGTTCACGTTAACGTTAAATGATATATTATGACTTGTTATCGGTAACTGATGAGTTGAGCAATAAAAGACTTGGGGATAAATCGCGCGAGGCTCCGTGGTTATGACGCCACTAAGCAGCTTAGCCAATCCCAGGCATGGAACGAGATGTTCGACGGTGTTCGATTCTCACCTCACACTGCCACAAGAAATAGCTTCCCAAACTAGAGCGCATTTAATTTCGATAATGCCACCGGGTCGCGTGATGCGCCCAACTTGCCCACCAGTTGGTTCCTGGCCTTGTCACTTGCCAACTAGCACCTGCCAGGCTATTCTGGTTCTTGTACGCATATGTTCTCTGCTCTCACGTAATTTCAATTCCATGAGTTTTGCCTTTAATATCTGACATTCTTCGCCATACAAGCGTAACCTGCCCACATTATGTCAAAAACCGCCTGACATAATATAGTTTCTTTTACCATGCCATGCGAGCGGGTCTTCGTGACATGGGGGTTGCATGTCTTACTCGCAAGGCAAGGGTACACCAGAAGGTTGAATTCTCTTCCGCCTCCCATCTAAATTCAGGAGCCCGAGTCGCCCCTCCTGCAAACACAGCCATGTCAAGTACGTCACAGCACCCTATCATTATTCAGTGCTCTGCCATGTCAACTCTCTGCGGTCATCTGCCGCAGCCAGGCCTCTAGTTTTTCGATCACAACGCCCGCGCCGAATTTGGGGAAGAGAAAAATGAAGAACATGCCTGCTGGCTCATATTCTTTTGAATTTAGGCGCCACAGAGCTGTCGCTGATGCCCTGACAATCCTATATGTTTCTCTTATTCTCACCGGTCAGGGCGCTAAAAAGATATCCTTTCAAAATGAAACGCCAAGCAACAATGTCATTCTGTCGCCTACGCTGCCTGGCGGAATAGCCGCCGTCTGTGATGTGCACAGCAAAAACCTGCCGGTGTTATCCGGGACTCTTTTAAGTCGCCTAAGAGTCACTGCGTAATATAAGAGGGGAGGAAACGCCAGGCAAGTGTTGGCACGGATGTTTTATATTGTAGACACTAAGTTCCAAAACGCTTTATTGAGGATAAAAAACAGGTTGATTACAATCTTGTCAACAGTGTACTAACATCCGAAGTTACGAAGTCTTGCGTACAGTCTCCTCAGTTGGCTGCGCTAGGTTTCTTTTTTGTCCATGTGAAATTTATGTGCATTCATATTTCGGGCAGCACCACGGGAAGACGTCTTGTTCACCGGGCTTTTCTGTGCAGTTTCCACCTTCTGGAGCCTCCTGTTCAGTGCAGCTGTTGGAAATAACGCTGGTATTTAGTGCTAGATGCCTACGCGACCACTTATAGTGAGTACGTTAATACGCTTTAGATTTCCCCTCTTTTGCAGGACGCTAATCGCTCGCCCTGCTTTTTGAACTGTGTGAGCTTTCCTTCAAGCAGCTGTCCTGCTTTGACTATTACGATTCATGGTACACTGTCAATATTAGGCACTGTGAGAAAACTGTGCGATGATATACATGTTTGAGGATCTCTATTTAGGTTCAGATTTAAAATGAACAACTAACAGTTAATAGCATCGCAGCTTTCGCTAGCCTTAGCAATTGCGTTTCACGCTGGAAAACACTTAAAGAGACCCAGAAAAGTTAGACTCAAAGAGCGCTTATATAAGAGCACGAACCAGTTTACATTTCCATAAGCGCATAATTAATTACGTGCACACTTTGTAGAATAATTCGCTCACACTTCATCTGGCCGAAGTTGTTGTTGAAAACCTTTATTTCCACCGAGAAGAAGCTCCGTTTCGGACTCCCCGGCACGCAGGCCTGATGGAGCCTTACTCAGGAGCCTCGCGAACTAAGGTCTGATGAATATGCATTGTTGCTTCACGGCCTCAGCCGCCAGGCGGATGGCTTGCTGCTGCTGAGCGGGGTCCTCGCTTCGCAGCAGGGCCTCCCAGGCATCTCTTTCTGTATTTTCTTTAGCTCCTGGGCTGTTTTTACATTCCCAACTAATATGATCTAGAATGCCCCATCTCCCACATGTTATGCAATGCAGATCCTTTTCATCTTTTGAAATTGTTGCATATACCCAAAAGGGACTAATATGATTGCCCCTTGTAGTCTCCACCATGCAATTGCCTCCCCGTTTCCGAGGGAACGGTCTGGCGGCGGATAGACCCTTCTGCTTAGTTTATAGTGCTCTGTAACCTCTTCATACGAGATCAGGCTATCTTTTATATCCATGCAAGAGGGCTGCTCGGCAGCCGCCCGGTGATAGAGAGCTCGGGCAAACTCGTGAGCAGCCTGATTCCCGCGATGGATTCATGTGCTGGTATCCATATAATTTCCACGTTGCGCTCAAGCGGCCTCGATTCGAGGACTCGTTTAGCTTCTTCTGATATTCTTCCCTTCCAAAAATTTCTGACTGCATTTTTGCTATCGCATATTATATGGATAGACATCCAACCGGGATGCACTGCTCATAAGACAGTGGATATCCCGGAAAAGATAGGAGCCAGGATACGCGTCCCGCCTATGCCAAAAAATATACACCCCCAATATAACAGAGAGGCGCGGGCATAGAGCCAGAGCCTACGAGAAAAGAATGGGAGAACAACCAGCAGAACAAGTGGCCTACGTAGATGCTGCATGTGGACGGCAAGGAGCAGCCGTATCCGCAGTAGTCGACGGAACAGGAGCACCTGTAGTATCGGCTTCAAGCCGCACGAGAGACGCCAACGCAGCGGAGGAATTGGCAGTAGCGCTCGCTTGTGTCGGTACCAAGTCTAAATCTGGCCGAAGAAATGAGAAAGTGGCTAGGTAACCATTACGTAATCGGCTGTGACGTCACGACCGGATGCGACGTCCAATCCGATCATATGTAATAACCGGACGTGATAATGACGTCACATCGGGTCATGGCGTCGTAACTGGTGATGACGTCACCAGGAGATTCACGCATATACGAAGAAGACCCGCCGGGCGTTCCATCCCGTTGTCCGTGCCGCGCCTTTCACATGACGCTTCCTCGAACGTTGTTGTTGTGGCTGTAGGAAGAAATAAAAGAAAATGCATGGGCCTGCTACTGGCTCTGTAGCTGAGCCACCTCCGCTGCCTC
Source organism: Amblyomma maculatum (assembly GCF_055883805.1). Taxonomy (NCBI): domain Eukaryota; kingdom Metazoa; phylum Arthropoda; class Arachnida; order Ixodida; family Ixodidae; genus Amblyomma; species Amblyomma maculatum. The sequence continues at coordinate 8,830,507 of NC_139351.1, forward strand.
GCGCGGACAAAAGAGAGAAAATAGAGAGGGAAAAAAAAATTGGCAGAGGTTTAGCTTGGTTAAGCCCGGCAGGTTGCGAAAGCAATACCCTTGGCTGCGCCTTGATTGGCTTGTGGTGTATCTTGGTGGTGCTCTTAGTAAAGCTTATGTTCATCGAAGTTTCGCCCATTGCTATATATGGCATTTTCATTATGCTGTACAATTGATTCACTCTGGAAACAACACAGTCACGGCTGCGGGGCGCAGCACAGGTGCGCAGCGCGGCGTTGTTACACTGGCTGGGACCGCGCCGACGAGCCGAGCTGGGGCCCTTTTGTTTCGAAGCTGGTATGACGTCACCAACCCGAGCGCCTCCTCGCGGCTGCGGCGTGCAGCAGATGGGCGGCTCGCCGTGGTTACCCTGGGAACGCGCCGACGAGCCGAGCTGGTTTCCAGTTTTTCCTCCGCTCCGTGTGATGCCACCACGGGGTTGTATAAAGGTCAAACGTGGTTATCGCCGGGACCACGCTGACGGCTCAAAACCTAGCGTAGTATTGCTTTCGCAATAAAAGAAGAGGGTCAGAAAGACGCGTGCCGAAACAGCCGTCGTCCACCGCCTAAGCGGTGGCGGGTGCAAGGATGGCTTACAACAGATAAAAATGCGGTGGCTGGCTAGCCCCACCGCAAACGGCGTTGACCCACCGTCCCAGCCCTGTAGGGCCAAGAACAGCCACCCTTCACCTCCTCTTGGCTCATACTCGCTCCACAGAGCGTATATAGAAGCAGAAGCAGTACGGCAGGAATCAGCGGCGTTTAAAATTGGTTGGTTGGTTGGTTTATGGGGTTTAACGCCCCAAAGCAACTCAGGCTATGAGAGACGCCGTAGTGTAGGACTCCGGAAATTTCGACCACCTGGGGTTCTTTAACGTGCACGGACAGCACACGGGCGCCTTGCTTTTCGCCTCCATCGAAAAGCTGCCGCCGATGCCGGGATTCGATCCCGCGTCCTTGGGAACAGTAGTCGAGCGCCGTAACTACTGCGTCACCCCGGCGGGGCCGTTTAAAATTGTTTGACAGCAAAGAAAAGACGAAGTATATCTGTCACGATTTTAGTAAATCAAAAACGGTCTCGCAGTCAATGTCTAAGCAGCGCGGTGGAGAAGGCTTCCACATTGAAGCACTTTAGTGAGCCCAATTGCCCTGAATTTTTTAGTGTGTACCGTGTAATGCTACTGTACATGAACAGGAAACTTTTGGCGACCTTTCTTGACTCTAAGGCCCAGATTAGTGTCTCAGAAGGAATAAACTATAGCCTATAACAGTTTCGCTGAATTAGAAAAGAGAAGAGAAATACTGGAACGGAAAAACCGGGAAGTTAATTAGTCGATGCCCAGTAGGCTACTGTACAAATTGTGAGGAGTACAAGGAGAGAAGAAGGAAAGAACGTGCGCATAAGAAATGCCTTTTTTCACCTGTCTGTAGGCGGTATAAAAAGGGGACAGAGTGCACACAATCAAGAACCGAACTTTTAATTCCTTTGAGTCCTTTGAAAAATTTGGGAGCACCAGCACTGCTTTCCTTTGTGTCGAAGGGTTTGCTCAAGTTACCGGAATATTTACTTCTGTAAGAGGAGGAGAGTCTAAGCGGCGGAGTATAGCAGCCAGGAAAGTACGTTCTGGCTCCAACCGAGGGCAGTAACAGATTGTGCCCTATAGTTTCAATATACCCACACTGCTCGCATGGTGGAAAGACTGTTACTGCGATGCCATGGGAATAGGTGTTTGAAAATGGCACCTTCAGCGACAGGAGCCACAACAGCGTAGGATTGTATCGGGGGAAGCTGAATAATGGCAGTTCAAGTAAGCGGTCAGAGTGGTGCGATCAGGATGTCTGGCCTTCTGGGTAGACCACAACTCTGTAGTCAAGCTTCGGCGAGCTTTTGTAGTGCCTTGCTGCCTTGGCTCTTGTCAGATGTATCTCGTAAAATTTGGTGGTATCGTGAGCCGATCCCACAGCATCGTCACTAACTAGTTGCCAACCATGCAATCTAATGCCTAGCAGCCACTAGAAGACGATATCAAGACCGTCTTTTACTGCCTGGTGATGTAGATGTCGCTCATCTGCTGCAAGTTGGTCATGGCCACCATGACTCAAGGGAGACTGAAGACATTATAGGGCAGCTTTAGAGCCAATGCACAGAACCAATTTTAGAGGTTTTTGAAAGAAGGTGTACTTTACAGCCCATAAAGTCCGCCAAGTTTCGCCCAAGATAATGTTGCCGTAGTGAAATTGGGTGCTAAATTCTAGCATCTCTCGCAAGAACGACGAACCACTGCGCAATAGGACTAGTAGAAGTTACCGAGTCATTCGTATAGACGTAAGTACGGCCAAGATAGTGAAACCACGGCATGGACAGTGCTATACAGGCGCTTGAGGGCTGCCATGATACATTTGACTTCTTCGCTATGTCGGGAATGGCAGGGCGCATACATGGGAACAGCAGGCATTACAGTGAAGAGGGTGATTGTGATATCGGGGTTAACACAGTTTCGAGACGGACGACTGTTGCGTTGCTATGACCTCTGCAAATGCAGAATGTGGTCTCTGCAGAGGCACAGGTCCAATATGATGCTGTAGAATTCTCGCAGCAGGACGTAGGTCAATCCGCAGCGAGTCCAGAGCCAAACAAACTGATAGCAGGCGGTCATTAGCGAGTGCGGCGCTTCCCAATGTTGATGGACTCCGAGAGAGACTCAAGCATTTGTGAAGGGCGTTACCCTGGACTGTCTAAAGGTATGCAAATTAGTTTTGTACGTGTTTTAAAGTACGGGTGTACTGCACCGCAAGGGCGATTCATAGCAAAAGCGATCTATGTACGCTTTTGTTTTAGGTGAAATGCCGGCTCCAGGACATTGCCACAAACCACTCAAGTCTTTATTTGTTATTTTTTCGACAGCCGCTGGCATGCGGCCTTATCACTCTGATTCTAGCAAGCGGATAAATTTTGTATTTTTTGCTTGTTCATGCTCGTTGTCACGAGACTCAGCTTTGTCAGCTTCTTTGTCTGGAAAGGTGCGCCGAGATATGCCTCAAAGATTCCAACCACTCGTGTATGCTTCTGCAATGTTCTAGGTTGCGCTAATCACTGTTTGCGGCTTTATCTAGATGTTTCTTCGCAGCTTTTAAATTGAGTGTTGACATATGTGACGGGCATTCGTGATTCGACGACCAGCGAGCACATTTGCTGCTATCGCCGCCGCCGAGTTGTTGAGTTATTTTAAGGGTGCAAGTCAGCACAATACATAGTTAATTTCAGTGCTTCTACGCCTGTGTGTTCTTTTGTGATCACGGCACTGTCACAGCCACGTGACAATATATTACAGTCTTCTAAAATTCGTAAGAAACGGGGGGTTTAGCGGAATGATGTGGATGTCGATGAATACGGATATGTATTTACAAATTTCAGTGCTAATGCCACTAGCACGTATTTTCTGGAGCAACACTCATACATTGATTTTGGAGATACAAATAAGGTTTTACTCCTACCCGTAGAAGTCTTGAACGCACTGAGAGACGCGCCACACAAGAGGTACAAATGCGGATGTCATCGGCGCACATGAATATCTGGTCGGTGTTAGGCAGCTTCTCTGCGACGGCGATTAGTGCCAGAATAAATAAAATAGGGTACAGACAAACACTGCCGCACGCCACGGCAAGTGTAATGCGCACGTGCTAGGCCATGTTGACACTCAGTGCAATATGATCGTTTGGTGAGATAGCTCTCTATCTATACAACCATCGGACCACTGAGGCCCAGTCTCCAGCGCACCAATCATGCCTTTGTAGGCTAGACTGTCATAGGGATCTTTCACATAAAAAAAAGAGTGTCACGGACAAGCGTTTAATACGTTTCTCTTATTGAAACATGGGCAGGAGACCAACGATGGTGTCAATAAAGTAGCGATCCCCCCCCCCCCCCCCGGATCTTGGGAGAAAAGGAACATGTGTTGACAACACACATACATACATTGAGCTATAATAAATCTGGTCGGCCGCCTCACCAGCAAGATTACGGGCAAATGTTTTCCCAAGTTACGGCAGGGAATATCTTTAGGACGGATGGGACGAGCAGGCGGGATGACTTCTACACATACTCGCCATGCCGGCGAGACGGAGCTCTCTCTCTCTTTCTCGAAAGAGAGAGAAACAACTTTATTTGCCCCAGATATCGTGAATGAGGGCAGGTGGGTCCTGTGTGGTCCCCAGATGGGAGCGACATCCACGAAATAAGTGCACGTTATGTGTTTTTGTCTGGCTTGGTAAGGAGCTGGTGCCAGCTTTCCGCAGAGGGCCCTTGGGGGCGGGTTATTTTCGCATCCCCAGAAGATTGCGCCTGAGTGGCGGGTTATCCGTTGCTGTAATTTGGATATCCGGAGTCGTATTCCCCGTTAGTAATTTGTGATAGCCTGGGGTGACTAAGAATTGAGTGTGTCTGTAATCTGCGGAGCAGGGTGGCTTGTGCTCGATCGAGGTCGGGGTGGGGAGGCGGGAAAAGGCGTCGCGTCTCTTTGCGAAAATAGGTAATTTCGGCGAAAGTCTGGGGGGCTTCAGCGAGTGCCTCTGGATGCGTGAGACCGACTGCCCGGATGGTTAATCCTCGGGCAAGGTGTTAATCCTCGGGGCGCCTCGGGGGAGGAGGCGCGCACAGTGGCGGCAGAGATAAGGATAAATTTCTGTGTGGTAGCACAGGCCACATAGGTTGTTGCATCTTGCCTCGCGGTGTCCAGCTGTGTTGAGTGTTCGTCGGTATGGTAGGTGTCATAGAGTACTGTGGCTTTGTGCTGACGGCGCGCCTCGTGTCGGCCAGGGAGCATGTTTTTGGTAGTGGTTTGACAACGAGGCGGCTGTGTACACATGTCGGGAGGGAGGCTGTGGGATGGGGATCGCCTATTGGGTTGACGTTTAACCGGACAAGGATGAGACGGCCGGGATGTGGCCTGGAGAGGCGATGAATTTGGGCTGCCTTGTGTGCCTCTATAAGTTCGGAAACAGTGTTGTAAATGCCCAGTTGGAGGAGGTGTCGTGTGCTAGCGTATTGTGGCAACACTAGGGCAGCCTTGTACACCGAGCGGATAATGCTGTTAACTGCCTCCTCATCTTTTCGACGAAAGTTATAGTAGGGATAGGAATATACTATCCTGCTAACGAGGAATGACTGTGTTAGCCGGCAGAGGTCATCCTCCATCATGTCTCTACTACGTGTGGAGATGCGGCGGGTAAGGCCGATTATTTGGTGAGCTGTGGTGCGGAGGCGTAGCATTGCTTCCGAGGTCTTTGCATTGTTCTGTACTAGCATAGCCAAGACACGAATGGTCTGGACGGAAGGTATAGGGTGTGATTTGAGGGGGAGCGGGATGAGCTCAAGCGCTGCGGGAGCGGGTCGGTGCACTCTCCTGTCGCGGATGACAAGCAGCTCCGATTTTGTTGGGGGCATGTGAGGCCGTTCGCCTGTAATAGGTGTGGACGGTGTCAATGGCTGTCTGGAGGGAGCTCTGGATGTCCCCGACTGAGCCAGAGTTGGTCCAGAGGGTGATATCGTCGGCGTATAGGGGGTGTTTTACGTGAGGTATGGCGTTTAAAAGTGGGGGAAGGTCCCTCATGGTGACATTAAAGAAGAAAGGGGGGAGGACTGCACCTTGTGGGGTTCCTCTGATTACCAGGGTAATCTTGTCACTGATGAGTTTGCCAATGTGGAATTCTGCGGTGCGGTTGTGTAGGAAGTTTGCCATGTAATTGTAGGTACGGGAGCCAACATGCATCTGAGTGAGATTTGTCAAAACGGAGGCATGTGATACGTTGTCAAACGCCTTGCTAATATCGAGGCCGAGAATTGTCCGTATGGCCAGGATGGGACCTGGGTCGAGTATGTGTTGTTGTATTTGCCACATGATGTCTTGAGTGGGGAGTCCGGCTCTGAACCCGATCATAGTGGGCGGAGAGCATGCGTCCGCTCGCCCCAATTTCTCAATGCCTAAGGCGTCTCCTTCCACTCGCGTGCGGAGTGACAAACCAGCTGGCGCTCGTGCTGCCGAAGCGTTGCTTCCATCTCTCGATAGTTTATGTTAAGTACTGACATTGGCACCATCGATTGATAGCTAAAGTAACTATCGCAGGGCAAAGCCGACATACAGGAGACGGTAGAAGATTGTTCCCCACAAGATACATTTTTATAGTTTCCGAGGTATATCACTCAAATCATGTCAAATTTTACTCTGTCCATAACAATTTTCACGCAAATGAATAAAGCTACTCGCGTATACGATAGGAGCTCCCGCCGCCCGGAGATTTCCAAGCATTTAGTAGGGGTATCAGCCGAGCAGACTTCCATTCCTTAAGAGCAACACCGCCGGGTAAAAAGTGGCAATATTGTTTGATGAGCTCTTCTGGTGCGTCGGGGCTAAGGTGGGACAGTGCCGAATGCGGAATTCCACCTGAATTGAAAAAGACAATCGCCTACAGCCCCTAAGGGTAGAGCCTAGTTCGTCACGAGAAATGAACACACCCATTATTATTAATTCCTGTGATTCTGGAGAATACTCTGCTTAGTCTAGGTTGCTGTACCCGCCATTCTCTTGCAAAAGTCAGTTATTATCTCATTCGGATTACTGTCTTGACACATAGCCAATGCATAGAATGGCTGTTTTTTTTTTTCTGAAAACATAGAGAAGCCTCGCTCAGTCCACCAAATGATGGTCATGTAATTCTTGGGATCCTAGTGCTGGCAGAAAAGCTTCGAGCGCTGTTCCGCCAGCCTATCCATTTTTCGCCTGTTTTTTTTTTTCTGGATACTTATAAAAGTTTTAAATAATTGAAGTACTTTGTTCATATGTGTCGCCTTTCTGCTCTCTGTCGAAGAGAATTCAGGCGGTCTAGTTTGGCATCAGTCGCCGCGTACTTAACGGTGTGATGTAAATCTTAGCAGCGTTAATAGCATTAGGTATGGTATCCGGCATCATGCCAGTGATTGCATGTTTAAGCCGAGAGCCTTTAATGGATCATACTGTCGGCGTTCGTTGGTTCGGTGTCACTAAATCTGTGCATTAGATTACGTCATAACCGAAAACAAAAACTAACGTCATCATAAAAATAAAAACCCTGTTTCAAACGGGAATCGAACCTCCACACCAATGCGACGCACCGTATGGAGCAGCAACGCTCTGGCTTTCGCATTTCGGCATTATAGATTGCACAGTGCCCTCAAAATTTTATTGCGAATCAATACTACTTCCATTTTCAGCCCTTCGCCTAGCCACGGTCGGTAGGCACGTTTGACCTTTAAGGTGGCTGTGACGTAATACCAGATGCGAGAGATGGGCTACCAAGTCGAGTCGTCGGGTGGCGGCGGTCGGTAGGCACGGCGCGGCAGCTGGAGCCTCGCTGCTACCGTGTGGAGGCACTGCTGTCACCTCTTGCACTTCAGAGGAGGAGGAGGATAACGATGGGTATATAAATGCTCACGCCTGCTCAGCTGAGGCACTCGCTAAGCATCCTGATAAACAGAAAGAAAAGTCACGCTGTCTTGATGAAGGCAGGTAACGACGGTGGGCTACAGAGATACATGAAGAACTGGAACAGCGTCTCGCTAGACGGCGCGCTCAAATGCAGCTGCACGAGCGCTTCGCGCTTCTCTTGAATCGTCCTCAACCGGTGATGACTCCGAATGGAATGTAAAGAACGCTTTGAACAGTGAAGACTCTTTGTCGACGTGTTCACTCAGCAGTCAAGAACATAGGAATGCAACTAGGCGGCAACGACGCATTCAGAAAACAGAAGAACTTCAACAGAACTATAGCGTAGTCATGCAATTAATGCTTTCGCAAACTACTTGGCTTAACTAAAGCTAAGCTCAAGGTAATCTTTTTACGTCTCCCCCTTATGCTTTGGAAATGGTTTTCACTCGCTGTATATTATTTTAGCTGGGGCGGCTTCATCAAGAAAATATTTTTTGGATGAGAAGGAATGTGGTCGCTGCCATTGGTCTCCACATCACAGCACCAGGGAACACAACGGCACAATGACTGCGAAACTCATGTCAGATCCGCCAAGTGCTCTAGGAAAACAGCGTTAATGGGACTGCCAACCATTAGATAGAGAACTTTACACAACAATATTAGAAAGTGTAAAGATCGCTGATTCTTTACCGCACCTAATACGGCTTCAGGCGTACAACATGTACGACTTCTGGGCGCGCACTTCGCCGTTGGGAGGCTGTTGTACCGTCGGCAATTACTTCATAGCCCAGTTGTCTGACGCAAAGATGAATTTTGTATCGCCTGAAGTATCTACGTAACAACGTTTCACTTAGTCCGTGACGGCGGATCGGCGTCCATACCCAGACTAGGTCTCCCCGCTTGTACTGTGCGTTTCGTCGTCGCCAGTTGTATCGTCGGGTGTTGGTCTGTTTCTGGTCTGTTATGTACAGTCAGGCGAGTAGTCTTCCTCTGCACGCTGAAGGTAGTCGGCGAAGTTGAGGTGGTCTTCTTCTTTCACATGCGGCAGCATCGCATCGAGCGTCGTCGTGGGCTCCCTACCGTACACAAGCTTGAACGGAGTTGCTCTGATTGCCTCCTGGACGGCTGTGTTATACGCGAAGATCACGTACGACAGGCTGGGACCCAAGATCTTGTGTTCGACGTCGATGTACATTGCGAGCATGACCGAAATAGTTTTATTCAGACGCTCTGTAAGTAAATTTGTCTGCGGGTGCTAGGTGGACGTCTTGCGGTGGCTTGTCTGGCTGTACTCCAAGATGGCTTGAGTATGCTGCTCAGTACATGCTTTTCCCCTGTCCGTGATGAGCACTGCGTGGGCGCCGTGTCATATAAAAATGCGCTGAGACAAAAAACTTGGCGACTTCTGCCGCGGTAACATTTCGCAGTGCTTTTCTTTCGGTGTAGTGGGTGAGGTAGTGAATGACCACGATGATCCATTTGTTAAACGCAGATGAAGTCGGAGAGGTGCCGAGCTGATCCATGCCAATTTGTTGAAAGGGTTTGGTAGGGAGCGGGATGGGGTTCGGCAGCCCAGCTGGTCTGATCGGGGGCGTCTTGGGCCGCTGCAACTCACGGCACGTTTTCACGTAATGGGCAACGTCCACAATTACCCGCGGCCAGTAATACATATCTTGGATCCTATGCAATGTTCGCGCCATTCCGAGGTGCCCTGCTGTTGGCTCGGCGGGGAACGCATGCGCAATTTCATTTCAAAGTTTCTTAGGCACGACAAGGAGGTGTTTGGTCCTGTTGGGTGCGAAATTCGTCTTCACAAGGACGTCGCTGTGCAACGCCAACGCGAAGGACGACAGCTGACGCCTGAAGACCGTAGGAGCAGCAACTGTCTTGCCTTCTAGGTAATCCACCAGGTCTCTCAACAGAGGGTCTGAGCGCTGCTGCTGTGCAACACAGGTGGTGCTTACCATTCCCAAGAAGCTGGTGCCGTCGTCTTCCTTCGGAGGCGCGTCAACAGGGGCCCGCGACAAGCAGTCGGTGTCAGAATGCTTGTGACCAGACTTGTACACCACCGTGTTGAATTCTTGCAGGCGTCAGCTCCCTCGTTCAAGACGGCACGAGGGGTCTTTCAAACTGGCAAGCCAGCAGAGGGCATGGTGATCGCTTACTACCTTGAATGGTCGATCATATAGGTACGGAGGGAACTTTGACATGGACCAGATGATCGCAATGCATTCCTTCTCGGTCGTCGATGAATTGATTTTGACTTTTGAGAGGTACCTGTTAGCGGAACCGACAACATTTTCGACTCCGGCATTCCTCTGGACGAGAACGGCGTCTATACCCACGCCGCTTGCGTCAGTATGAATTTCAGGCTCAGCGTTTTCATCAAACTTACCGAGGACTGGTGGTAACTGTAAGCGTCGCTTGATTTCCACGAAGGCTTCTGCTTGCGGTGCTTTGCACTCAAATGGCACGTCTGCCTTTGTAAGCAGCGTTAAAGGTTTGGCGGGGCACGAATGGTTCTTGACGAATATTTGGTACAATACGCGCTCAGCCTGAAGAATCGGCGCACAGCTTTCTTATTATCGCAGCTGTTTTGTTTGGGTCTGGACGAACATCGTCCTTGCTTAAGATGTGGCACAGGAACAATAGCTCCTCGTACGTGAAGTGGCACTTCTCTGCTTTCAGTTTTAGTCCGGATGACTTTATAGCATCCAGTACTGTGTGCAGCATTTCCAGGTGGTGTTCGAAGTTTGACGAGAAACAACGACATGGTCAAAGTATACCAAAGACATTTGCCACTTTAAACCAGCCAGGACACTGTCCATTACTCGTTGGAACGTGGCTGCAGTGGAGCACAGGTCAAATCGCATCCACTTGAACTCAAAGAGGCCGTCTGGTGTTATGAACGCCGTCTTCTCGCGGTCTGTTTCGTTGACCTCAATTTGCCAGTAGCCGCGCTTTAAGACCATCGACGAGAAGTACCTCGCGTTGCAGAGCCGGTCCAGTGTATCGTCGATGCGAGGGAAAGGATAAACATCATTCTTCATTATTCTGTTTAGGCGGCGGTAATCGACGCAAAAACCAAGTGTCCCGTCTTTCTTCACTACAACGACTCGTGCTGTCCAGGGGCTGTTTGATGGTTTGATGTCGTCACGAAGCATTTCATTGACTTATTCGCGAATTGCTTGGGGTTCTCGCGGCGATACGCGGTAGGGGCTTTGGCACAGAGTTCAAGAACGTTCGTCCGTGTTAATGCAGTGCTTGGCCAACGGAGTTTGTTGTACCTTTGAAGCTGACGAAAAGCACCCGTTGAAATGTTCAAAGCGCGAATCTGGTCTTGTCTTCTCCAGAGTAGCCCTGGGTTTACGTCGAGCGTAAGCTGATCCCCTCTGGTGGTGGTGGTGGTAGGGTGGGCTGGTCGGGGTGGGCGAAGACTTCTAGGAAGCCCGCTAATTCGTCGAGAAAAGCGATCATCGTGTCCTTGTTGAGGTGCCGGTATTCTTTTGTTAAGTTCGTGACCACCACCCGAGCTTGCCCTCTCTGCAAATTGGCGATCCCTCTTGCGATGCAAAGTCCTGGCCCCAAGAGCAATTGGGTGTTTCCTTCGACGACGCCTTGTGCGATATCGATGTTTGCTCTCCCCACACAAACTACTACGCTTGATCGAGGCGGGATGGTAATTTTCTATCGAGGAGATTTAGAGTGACATGTTGCATCTAAATCGCGGTAGTAGGCATGTCTTTGGACGTCAAAAGCTTGATGAGCTTTGTTGAGGATCAATGATTGTTTTACGTTCGCTTAGAAAATTCATATCCAATATCACGTCTTGAGAGCAGTTATGTACTACGACGAAGCAGGCAGGATAAGTGCGGCTATTTACTGTCACTCATGCGGTGCATCACATGGACGGAGTAATCAGATTACCACTAGCGGTGCGAGATAGTGGGCCATCCCAAGCAGTCGTCACTTCCTTGAGGTGGGCGCCGAATGGTCTACTGGCGAGAGAATGATCAGCTCCGGTGTTCATTAAGATAATAACCGTGTGACCATTGATAGCCACTTCAAGGTTGCTTGTTTGTGCTTCACATTACGTGTTTGCCTTGGTGTTCGATCTCGGCTCCGCCTTGTACTGGGAGTGGCCAGGGCACACCTTTGTCAGTTCGGTAGGCGGCTGTGTCGGATTCAACTCCAGTCGGTTGGTCGTCGATGTTGTGTGAAGCAACAGTGAAATGGCTGCGTCCTCGCTAGTCGCCATCGGTGGCGAAGGATCTTCGTATTTTCGTGATTGAGTATCACCTGCAAAGATTGCTGCCTTTAGTTACCGCTACGGGGGCTATGGGGCCTTCCTCACACACTGTCATCATAGTTGTGGCCTGGCGACCCAAATCGGGCACTGTACGGAGATAGAGAGTGGTACTGGTGAGTGTGCCCTCCACAAGTAGTTCTCGATTCCTTCCAGTCGTTCGCCAGAACGGAGTCATGGGGCGTCGATGGCGAAGCCGCGGAGGTTGATGCGTATGTAAGGGTAGTGGCATAGGATGTGACCGGCCTCACCGCAGTGGAAACGTAGTGGAAGGTTATTAGATATCCTCTAGGCATCGCATTTTTTGGGGCTTGCTGGTCATTGGCAGGGTTGGTGGGCAGGGGACAAGGGGCGGTTTTTAAGAACAGGACGGTAGCGACGAGGGCCTGTAAGATCACATCTACGTGCAGGACGACGTATTGCAGCGGAATAGTTCATCGCTGCAGCTGCTTCTTGCACTGTAGCAGTCGGAGCCGTCGCTCCAGGTATGCTATGTGCCCTCTGGACTTGGTCGCCACCTGGGGTTGGGGTCGATGGCAGCAACCTTCGATATTCCTCTCACATGATCTCCTGATTGAGGGCCCGAAGGCTCTCTTCGCTCGCAGATGCGCTGCTGTAGGGGCTTGCACAGACCGGTTGGAGTGGTCGATCGTAGTGGCGCATTCGGGTGTCCATCGTCTTTTCGATGGCCGACGCTTTTCTTTCAAATTCCGCCGCAGTGTTCGGCGGAATTCCGGCAAGTCTTGCAAAAAGCGACTCTTATCTCTCGCATCACAAAGTTTACTCCATTTCTTTTGGACATGTTAGGGTCATCGCGGCGAAAGAGGCGCTTCATCTCCACAACGTAAACAAGCACTGGCTCATTCCGGAGTTGAAGTCTCTATTGAAGGAGGGTCTGGGCTCTTTCCTTCCGGACAACACGTGCAAAGGCAGTCAAAAACTTTTCTTGAAAATCTCCCAATCTTTCATAGCTGCTTCGTGATTTTCAAACCATAATCGCGCAGATCCTACAAGAGCAACATAGACTTGCCTTATCTTCGCTACGTCGTTCCTGGCATTGAACGTTGCCATGTGTTTTTGTAGGTCGAGCCAGCCTTCCACATCGTCGTCCGAGTATCCTTGGAAGCAGGGGGGTGCGGGGTTAGACGAAAACCAAGGGTGCTTTCTGCTCGGCGGGTGAAACCTTCGGGGCATGTCATGGTGCTGGGATTCACTACCTCCACCAGATGTCACGTAGTGATGGCAACTCCATAGGCACCAAGAGGAGACACAGGCGTAATAGTAGTGAAAACTACTCTTTATTGGGCTGACTTGCGCCCTCAAAATGACTGAACAACTCGGCGGCGGCGATTGCAGCATACGTGTTTGCTAGTCGTCGAATTACGAATGCCCGCAACACCCGTGAACGCTAATTTAAAGGCGGCGCTTAAACATCTAGATAAATTCGCAAAAACTGACTAGTGCATCCTAGAACATTATAGAAACATGTGCGAATGACCGGAATCTTCGGGACCTAATTCTGCGCGTCTTTCGCGCCACAGTAACTGATAAAGCTGTGTCTATCGACAACATGCATGAACAAAAAAGAATACGGAATTGTTCTGAGCGCTACAATTGAACTGATACGGTCACATGCAAACAGCGATAACAAATACAGATTTGGATGGCATGACATGTAGTGAAATGCTGCCGGCTTTGAAAATGATATTCATGCACTTTATTTACAAAGACATGAAGCAGGGAGATTAATTATGCCCTTCGTTGTTGGCTTCACGATTATGGGCCGACCATCTTTCGGTATAGCCTTGTCGACTTTGTATGTGAGGCCGGTAGAGTACGCGTCGTGAGCAGGATAACTATCCAGACTGACGTGTTTCCTGTTCAATGGTGGACCACAGTGACACGAGCGTAGGCACATGATGAACATCAACCGCAACGACACGTTTGCGCCTGCTGACCCGAACGTCTCTAATTTCGTTAGACACTAGGGCGTCTAGTTTCAAAGACACCGTACCTATTAAGCCGCCTGATTCGTTATAGTCGATGCACAGGCAGGATGAAAATCGTGTGTTTCCGTCTTTGACTATTTGTCTTCCCCGTAGACTGATTTGATAATGAACCGGCCCCTAGTAGTCATCGTTTCGGTATTCGGCAGATGTGCGTCTGAAAATCGCCTTGCCTACGTCACGTATGGTACCTTCGCTATCGGGGTTTCTCGGAAGTACTCAGGGAGGTCGCCCACAGTGTGTTGGAATGCCACAGAGGATCCAGATCTGTCACCGCATGACGATGGATTGCGCCGCAATACGCAGACAAAAACCCTGAAAAACGATAGAGATGGACATGCGTTCCTGTATTCTCTGTTAAACGTGTATAGCCCAGGCAGTCTGCTTCTGAGCCGCTTCGTGCGGCTTGTAATGCATTTGCAATGTTTCAAATTACTTGACACTTATTTTTTGCTGCCCAATAATTTTCAATCGGAGGTACCTCCTCGAATGATAAACCAGCGCCACTACACGGCTCAGAAGTAGACTCCCCAGGCTCTACACTTTTGAGAAAGACTGTTCATCGTCGTCTTCTCCTGTTTACGCAGAAGACGAAATGTTGAGAGGCGCACATTCACATGTATGGCCAGTCCCCCTCATGTGCATGTGGCATTATTCAAGTGCACAACTGCAACTTGTCTTAATTACTACTGGAACTTAAGTCTGCCTAAGTGCAGTAGCGCGAAAGCACACCGAGTTCTATAACGGTGCCTGGCGGATTCGCCCGACTATGCGCTAGCGGACCTTGGCCGCACTCTACCAGACAGCATATTTGGCGCGTTTAAATTGGTAAAATGAAGAAGCGGCGAAGAATTTATAGAGATGGCAATGTTCACTGCAAAGCAGGATTGTATTTCGCTTTTGGAACTTGGCGAATCCGACAACGTTAACTGCACAGTGCGAGAGTATTTTGCAGTGTTTCGTAAGGCGTGATCGGCCAGCTCATCTAAATATAACATAATTTTAGTGTAATAAGTAGCATGTCTAAAAGAAGTGCGGCCGTAGAGTATAAATTTAAAGCCTGGGCCAAATTAGCTTATCAATTCGGATGGTGATCACATTAAGGCAAAAACGTTTCTCGGCTCATGCACTCCTAATACAAAAAGTGTTACCAGAATCTGTTAACAGAAAACGTTCTTCACACTGGTAGCTGTGCTCTAAGCGAACTCATATATCCTCGAAGTATAATCAGGGTAGGCGGAGGCAGAACCTTTATACTCTTTCGCTAGCTGTCCCATGTATGTCGTATTTTTCCTCGTTTTTAAGCTCAGATCGGTGGGATGCGATTTTTTCTGCTCCCTTCGTACCATTGTTTGTACCCAGCATTACTTCTCATTGTGGGCTGATATTGCTGCGGCAACCACGTGAATATATTTCGAAGGACATATGTTTGTGACAGCGTATTTTCTCCCACATGGCCTGCGCTCGATAGGAATTCAAGGCTGAAGAATTGTTCAGGTGACATGGCAAAACCGTCTGTTCATGTTATGAATAGCCATTAGAGCTTTGGAGGCAAGGCCTGCGTTTCTGGTTCTCACAAGATATACATATATATATGCTGATATTGAGGAGGGTGCAGGTATATATGCTTATAGATTACGCTTGGTGGACTGCTCACCCCGTCGTATGAGCTCCCTCAAACTATATGGGTGCAGGACGACCACTTCATGTACCTAGCATTATCTTGTAAACTGGAACGTTCAGTATTTTCTTCCCTTTCGCTAGCTCAGCCAAGGTGCTCATACAGGCGGTGTACGGTGAGGAAAATAAATCATCATTTCCGTGTGTGTACCAAAGGCACTTAGTTTAATGCGAAATATAATATTGTTACGGACGACAAGGAAGAAGAAGCGGGCAGTGGCGCGGGCAGGAGCGCTCGCGCTAAGCCCGCGAACATTCAATTAAACGTCATCTACCATCGCCATCGGTCATGTTCTGTCTCCTGTCTTCATCGGCTTGCCGCTTCGTAACATTTGGTTGAAGGTGCGGCGTACGGCATCCCCATCTTGGAGCATAGACTCCATCTTCAAGCCGGGATCATCACCGAGGGTCCAGGGACAACTGCCGAGCAGCTTCGCCCCAGCCCTTCAAGCCCAGACCTGAACCACTACCACCGCCCAGCCCCCAGCCCGGACCTGAAGACAAGGAGAAGAGACATACCGATCAGAACCGAGATGAAGGACCCGAAAGACCCGAATGACCCGAAGGAACCGATGGACACGAACACGCAACCCCCGCCCAAGCTGCCCGACGTGACCTCGAGCCATCGGTCCCATGGACTCTGGTGACGGATGGTTGACAGCTCCAAGGGAGGCGAATCACCCACGCATCAGACATCGTACCGGCAAGCCGTTCTATTCTTCCTTCTTCCTCTTCTTCTTCAAGCATCCAGACACGCCCATCATCATGCCATAAAATCATTAACATCGCTAAACTTCCTCGTCCACGATCGGGACGATCGCTCGGTGGCCCCGGATCATGTTACGGACGACAAGGAAGAAGAAGCGGACAGTGGCACGGGCAGGAGCGCTCGCGCTAAGCCCGCGAACATTCATTAAACGTCATCTACCATCGCCATCGGTCATGTTCTGTCTCCTGTCTTCATCGGCTTGCCGCTTCGTAACAATATGCTATACACACTACAACGCTCCAAATTTTCCTCCATGCTTATGACTTGGTTTTACCAGTCATCACTTGGACTCACGCGCTTTCAAAAACCTAAGCCTTGTGGGATAGGGTAAATTTGGCGTGTGTCTTATAAAAACAAATGTTTTCAGCCGTTTTATGCTCTAACTATTAGGAAAGAAAAGCTCGCTTAGATCAAGGTACCAGGATACCAGGCTTTATGATACGGTGCACATAAAAGCTGTTCTGTACCATCCAAAATATGGTTCAATATCATCGCAAATATAAGTAGTATTGGCGAATGTAATACCACCATTCATTTTGCGAATTTCTTATACTTTCTTGCTCAATGTGTTTGGGGTAAGGAAGGTGGACTATCTGTCTCATTTCTCGAATGAAACTTACAAATAAAGGCATATAGTTTAAAATACAGATACCAGAAATTCAGAATGGAGCCATATTTAATGGTTACCAGTGATGCGTTTGAAAGGTTTTGAGAATACAAAAGTTTTCTGGCGTCTGTCCTGGCATCATTTTTGGTTCTGCTATGTGTAATAATAATAATAATAATTGGTTCACACGAAAGCGAAGCCAGAGTAACTGTCAAACTTGATGTGTGCACACCTGAGCCGCACAGTACGGTAAGGGAGTAAGATGAGAGGGAAAGAGGAAAGGGAGAAAGAGGAGCCGTAGTGGAGGGTTTCGGAGTAATTTCGACCACTTGGGCATCTTTAACGTGCGCTGACATCACACAGCACACGACCGTTCTCCCTTTCGCCTACATTGAAACGCAGCCGCCGGCGGTCAGGATTGAATCCGGGTACTCCAGCACAGTAGTACCCAGGCTCCATTCCGAACGCCGTCAGCTGCTTTTCGATATGTGTTCTGTTCATCATTTTTCTCTGATTTTAGGTTTTTTAGCTTACAGTTACTAAAACATTTCTGTAAAATGGCAGATGTGGCCTTTCATACTTCGTTTTTTTTTGTTCTATGCGTTTCTGTCATTCAGAGGCCTTTTCATGCTGCAGTTTATAGAACAACGTGTAATTTTAGCTCCATTCTTCTCCTATTTGTGTTTTTTAGTTTAAAAAACAAAAACTATTGCGTAAAGATAAACTTTCTGTCGAATAACAGTAGTCTTAGGATGAAAAATTTCGTAACCGCTTTATACGAAAATATATTTGATGGAGCTGGCAATACTCGAATGCACTTATAAAGCTGGCCAAGTACTATTCTTTGTCTAGCCAATGAAACGGCGAGTGCAATGATAATATCCATAATATATACCAATGTAGCTGGGTGTAACTCTTCATTCTCATTTGGCCTTCTATATGCTCATAGTAAAGAATAATAGACCTCTATGCAGCCCCTTTAATTACCTTTTTCATATCAAAACTGTTACGCAGCCATTCTTAGGGTAGAACGTTTGTGGGTAGCATACCATTACGCTTACAGTTAATGATGCATTTATTATTCAAATATGAATCCGTGAGAAAATTGAGCAGACGAAATTTGTGCCCCGAGTTGTTTGCCTGGAAGCTAAGGTTTCATCTCGTAATTATGAAATTACTTTTTTTCTGAATTCATTCATTTCAGTGGTGTACAACCGATATCTTCTTTATTAGAACTGAAACTTTCCTTAAAAATACCTCTTATTTCACACACGTTTCTTACAGTGTGTGCACATATGAAAAAAGCTTTACGTATTGTGTGTGGCACCTGTAAACTAAAATATACAAATGATGTAAGGGATTGCATGAAGGTTGTTCAGCTCGCGAAGATCAGAATGTGAGCACTAAAATATCTATGATGAAGCAGACAAAGTGACCAATAGTAATCTAATGACACGAATAATAAGTAGAAGATTTACCGCAAGGATAAATAATGTTTGCGTGCACATTTTGTTATTTAACACTTACGTAGTTTGAAAAACCGCGGGCTTGCCGTTCACCAGCTTGCATAGAGCTTGTACGCAGGGATAATCTAGATCAGTTGGAATTCGTTGCGCGAGAGTCTTGTTGTGAAAGATGCACATACCTGCAATAGATTAGGTTCAAATTAGTTTTTATTATAGGCCTCGTGTAAATTTGTAAATGTAAACAAATTTTCTCACTGGATGAAATAAATTGTACATTGAAATTTATGTAGCCGATTTATATTACTGAAGTTAGTGTAATTCCTATCACATTTGAGAGCTATTGTTCAGTAATGAGCCCATGGAGTACTCTTGTAAAAGAACTGCCAACAGATATCGCATAGTTGCTGACAAGATAAGAGCAGAGTGGATATAAATAAAATACTGGCATAAAAAGCCAAAAATTTCCTCCCCTGCCCGAACTCATCGCGGGAACTATAAATAAGATTTCGTCGGTAGAATTTGCATTCGCAAAAACAATTGTTTGTTACTACTCTAAACATAAGTATTAAAAATAAAACTCTTTAGAAGTGAAATGACTTTAAATGACGTCTTCTGAGCACTCATCTTTCCACTTATGAAGGCTTCTGATACTTCATATTTCATTGATCTGAACTATGGATAGCTAAAGGAGATCCTTAACCAAGCGGTGAAGAAAAAACGGGCTTTGAGTCATGCTTTAAGGCGAAAACGTTTTTGGTTCATTGTGAAAATCTCACATGCGAGCGATCTCTTCTAGATATATGTCCGCGAGATTTCGCGGGGTGTGTTTTCCTTGTCTAGCGTTCCTAGCGTCTTCATGGCAGCGTAGGGGCCGCGACGACGAGCAACGCTGCATCGCCAATCGCACACTTTCAGGAGCACAGCAACGAGTAGGGCAAGCGTGCGGGCCAGTTGACGTTACATTTTTTGGAGCTTGAAGTTCAGCGCTTGTTTGCCCTCATGTTTAAGTCTTATCGTTTGCTGTGTTGATGATGATGGTTAATTTCATTGGCGCAAGGGCGACTCAGGCCAAAGAGCGCCAGTTTGCTGTCTTGCACCGATATTAGTACATACTAGATACTGCAATTAGCACGTGAAAAGCAAATGAAATTTCTGCTCTGCGGCAGGAGCCCTGGCCTTGCTAGAAAAAAGCTAAAAAAGCTATACAAAGGGCTCGCAATGTACCGTGTGCAGGACCAACACTAAGGCTTCCGCATTTCTCCAGTGCAGATTCTGAAGTGCTCTTAGCGTTTGAGTCAAGCTTTTGGAAAGGTAGAGCGATGCATTTGTGCACAGCAGTACCCGATGGTATTAAATTCATTAAAAAGGCGCAGGATGGTTAACAGCGCAATGTCCATAGAACTATACAGTGCATTTACAACTCGCGTGGGACATCTGAACCATGCAAAGAGCAGTGAAAGTTGACACCGAATGTGAACATAGGTGCCACTACAGTAAAACATTCATATCATATTAAACATACTATACAAAATGTGAGTTAAGTCCGCTCATTTTAGAAGAGGTGGAAAGGGTCTGAGGCACGCTCCCAATGTAACACCTTTTCATGCAGAATGATAGTTATGCGTGTGAAGCTTGCGTTTTCTTGCAGACAATATTGGAGGAAAAAATCAGCGCTGTTATGTGAGGCACTTCATAGAGGCATGGTTAAGACTGTTGTATCGTGCTAGGTGACTGAAATGGTGCATCGAGGTGCGCTGTATTTATGATTCCTAATATAGATATGTTTTCTGCATGAAACTGAATATTGAGTGTAACTTAAGATTCAGCCCTTAAGTGGAATGCAGGCATGTCTGTTCTCAAAACCAATATTCCCCTTCACTGTGGCTTGGTGGCTTGGCCACTAAACTGCTGAAGCCAATGTCTCGAGATCAAAGCTCGGCCACAGAAGCAGCTTTTGATAAGATCCGAAAACCAAAGCGCCCGTGTGCTGTGCGCTTAGTCCACGGTAATCAACCAGACGTGGTCGCAATTTTCGGAACCCTCCACTGCTTCTTCCCTCGAAGCCTAGTTGCTTCTCACGACAAGCTTTAAAAGCCAAACTCAACCCAAACACAGATACATATGTTAATAAATGTGACCAAGAGCGAACGAGAAAGGTTATTTGTCTTTTACAGAAAGCCACTCATGGAATATTTCTATACGAAAATATCACTAAGGCCCTTCCGTGTTCCAGACGTACTTTTTTCAGCACGTAAATGGGGAAAATTACTTAGGTGATAAATTAGTAGCAGAGCCACACCAAGCAATGCCATACCTGTAATAATATAAAAATACAATAAAACACTTTAAAAACAACCTCATGCGCCTCGCATTGTGATTGCACGTACCATTCTTAGACTCAACGAATTCCGCTTGAAAATTTTCAGCCTTGCATCGAAGCGTCAAACATACAATGAAAATATAGAGGCAGAAAAAGTAATGAAGACCTGCAACGAAAATAAGCATGTCGCAAAGAGGCAAGCAGATAAACTAACTAGATGCGCACGAAAACCGGCTTTTAAGACGCGAAGAAGACAGCTGCAGCGTAAAAAAGGCATTGCCAAAAGCCTAAAAATATGAACGGGGACCATTACTGAAGCAAGAAAATACCAATCACTCTGTGCTGCGTAAGTAAGGGCATACATGATTTTCCAGCTTCAAAGTAGCCTACAAAATATCAGTCACTAAAGCCCACAGGCTGATCCGACGAGTTCGATGAAGTGTAGTAAAGGACTGATGCTCTTCTGTAAACATAATCTGCGTCTGTTTGGAAATACCCGTATATGTCTTTCCAGCTGTGAAACGCAGCGGGGGCCTCGAGCTTGTTCACACAGCATTATTGTCGGCGGCGCAACGGGAGACTGTAGTGGGAATGCACAGCGGCAGAAAAGAAGGCTTTTACGTGACATTTCTTAACCAGACCCTTCGCTGAAAAGGTTGTGGAATTATGTATTTACCAAACTATTTTCAACGCTTGGAAAAAAAGGTTCTTATGGCAAGAAAAACATTAACATTTCTCGACAAAAGGTATAAGGAACAGTAAACATTGAAATAAAAGGGCGCATAGCGTCATATTTTCTATTTAGTTTTCATCAATTCCACAGTACTCTATATAAGCTAGAATGGCTGAAAGAGTGGATGAGGTGTTCGTGATATCAAAAAAAGTACAGTGATTCTCAATAAAATGCTCTGTATCACGGACAGAAACGCTTAGGGACATTGTTTAGGTGTTGTAAACAACTGCAATGGCGAGAGCAAAAAAAAAAAGAAAACATTTGAGACTATCAGTTATATTTCTACCGCACACGACATGTATACTGACACTCTCAGCTCAGCAAGATTGCCATTCCTTTCTGGTTTAAGAAGCGGACACTCCATGCTTCCTCAGAGAGATATACTCGCAATTCTTAGATGCGGTGAGGATTCAAGTGGGTGAAACAAGGCTTCCTTGTGTCGTATTTGGAAGGCGCGCGTTTTGGTGGCTCCTTTAAACTTGCCCTAGCTTACTTGCCTCATACATAACATAGCCCACTGACTGATCCAAGGTTCGGCGACTTCCACAAGCGAAGAGAAACGTCAGCGAACGCACCATTCTACCTCCTACTTAGCACGGCCCGGCTATGTCATGTGAAAAGCACCAACCACCTGAGAAATTCTCGTAACTTTTCTAGACTACGCGTCTTGATGCTTAAGTGCAAGGGGCCATGCACTTTTCCCCTGTACTGTCCACTATTGTAGGTATTCTTGTGATTTTGCAAGGCTACACAGTGTATAGTTGCGGGACCTTATCGTCGAGAGAACAAAGCTAAGCGCAACTGGATACTGTGCTAGAACGAGAACGTGATGATAACTACCACATTTACTGCACAGCAAGAATGTTCGTTGCAGCTTCACGAGAAAGAATAGACCTGGGAGACTGATCTGTTCATTCTTGCGCCGCTATAAACCCAATACGTCCAATGTTTTAGAGCGTCTACTGTATTCACATGAGACGTTTGCTTTATTCTTGGACATACTGTCACGACTCAAGTCACAGGGAGCCGTGGAGGTACACGTAGCCGAGGACCCGAGAATAAGGTCGACTTGTAGTTCTGATCAGAGTCTAGCACCAGCGCGCCGCTCGTGCCAACAACCGCTTCGTCGCCGTCGGCACCAAGCACGGCTGTCGCACGGCGCTAGGCACGTGACATTATTCCCCCCCCCCCCCCCCGCCTGTGAAAGAAAACATCGTCCCGATGACTAGGTGAGAGGAGAAAAAAATTAGGTGTGAGGTGAACTGTACAATAACGCAAGGTCTCACTTGCAGGAAGCGCTCAGTCATGCGAAAAGTAAGGCTTTAAGCGCACCACATGCGCAATTTCAGGCCGCTGGTGCCGAACCCTGACGGTCGCAGTTCCATCTGGAATAACTTCGTAACTGTTTAAGCGGCGCAGGACTTTATAGGGTCCGAAACAGCGGTGGAGCAGTTTCTCGCTCCAGCCTTTGTGGCGCACGGGGGACCACACCCACACTTGGTCCCCTGGTTCGTAGTGCACTTATAGTGTCGGGCGTCGGTGGCATGCTGCTCCTTGATGGGAAGCGGGCCAGCTGACGGGCTTGCTCGGCCTGTTCTGCGAAATGGGCGGCATCGGGTTCAACAACTTCATCCCCGCACGGGAGCATCGCGTCCAACATCGTGCGGGCCTCCCTGCCATATACGAGACGGAACGGTGTAAACTTCGTGGTTTCCTGCGGCACCGTATTGTAGGCGAAGGTGACATACGGCAGGATCTCGTCCCACATTTTATGTTCAACGTCGATGTACATTGAGATCATGTCCGCCAAGGTTTTGTTTAGTCGTTCCGTTAATTTATTTGTCTGAGGGTGATACGCTGTTGTTGTGCGATGCTCAGTATGGCTGAGAGTTAAGGTGTCCCGCAGTAGCCGAGCTGTAAACGCCTTTCCTCGGTCAGTAATGATGGTCGACGGTGCACCGTGCCTGAGCACAATGTCGTTCATAAAGAATCGAGCAACTTCGCCGCAAGTACCTCGTGCAAGGGCCTTCGTTTCAGCGTAGCGTGTTAAGTAGTCTCTGGCGACCACGATCCACTTGTGTCCGTTCGAGGGTAAAGGAAATGGGCCTAAAATGGGCCCACTTGCTCGAAAGGTGTGAGGGGTGGTTCAATAAATTGTAACGTACCGGATGACTTAAGCGTGGTTTTTTTTCGCCGCTGGCATTGTCGACAAGTCTGTACGTAACGTCTTACAGTCGGAGAAAGATGTGGCCAGTAATAGTTCTCCCGGACTCGGTTTAGGGTGCGTGTAAAGCCAAGATTCCCTGAAGTTCGTTCGTCGTGGCAGGCCAGGAGGATTTCGTGCCTTAGATCAGCCGGTATGACTAGCAGGTATGTTTTTGCACTCGACGTAGAATTCTTCTTATAAAGCACCCCATTGCGGAGGCAATATGACGACAACCCCCGAGCAAGATACCGGAGTATTGTAGGATGCCCACCTTCAAGATGGTCAATAATCAGTCGCAGCTCGTCGTCGGCACGCTGTTTGGAAACGAGATCGAACGTAGTGACTGCTCCGAGGAAGCTATCGTCAGTGGCATCTGAGAAAGAGGGCCGACGGGCGCGCGAGACAGGCTATCAGCATCGGTGTGCTTCCGGCCAGACTTATAACATCGAAATCGAATTCCTGCAGGCGCAATGCCCAACGTGCTAAGCGGCCACAAGGATCCTTTAAGTTTTTCAGCCAACACGAGTGATGGTCAGTGATGACACGAAACGGTCGGCCGTAAAGGTACGGGCGGAACTTGGCAGCTGCCCATACTACCGCCAGACATTCTTTTTCAGTGGTGGAATAGTTGCACTGAGCACGGGAAAGTGCACGGCTGGCGTAGGCAATTAATTTCTAGGCCCCGTCTTGGTGCTGAACTAGAACGGCTCCAAGGCTGACGTTGCTCGCATCCGTGTGTAACTCTGTGTCGGCATCGTCGAAATGTGCCAGGATCGGGGGTGACTGGAGCCGGCGTCGTAACTCGTCGAAAGCCATCTGCTGCTCGGCGCCTCAGGAAACTGATGCGTCATCTCGAGTCAGGAGTGTCAGAGGGCTGGCCATCTGTGCAAAGTTTTTGATATAGCGACGATAATAGGAGCACAGCCACAAAAACTGTCGGACTGCTTTTTTTGTGGGCGGGGACGGGAAAGGCAGCAACGGCAGCAAGTTTCTCAAGGTCAGCTCGGATGCCATCAGCACTCAAGATGTGCCCGAGAAACTTCAATTCGGTGAACCCGAAGTGGCACTTTTGAGGCTTGAGAGAAAGGCTGGCAGACCGGACGGCTTCAAGAACAGTTCTCAGGCGGCGCAGGTGTTCCGTGAACGTCGGTGAAAAAGTTATCACGTCGTCCAGACAAAGAAGGCATGTCTGCCACTTAAGACCTGTGAGCACAGTGTCCATCATCCGCTGGAAGGTGGCAGGAGCACAGCAGAGCCCGAATGGGAGGACGCGGAATTCATAAAGTCCATCTGGTGTTACGAAGGCAGTTTTTTCACGGTCCCTCTCATCAACTTCAATTTGCCAATAACTGCTCCTGAGGTCAATGGAGGAGAAGTACTTGGCTCGGCGAAGTCGTACGAGAGAGTCGTCAATCCGCTGCCTTCTTTGTGATACTGTTAAGTGTCCGATAGTCAGCGGAGAAACGAAGTGTTCTGTCTTTCTTTTTAACGAGGACTACAGGCGACGACCATGGGCTGTTTGAAGGTTGAATGACGTCATTGGCGAGCATCTCCTTGATTTACTGTTGGATAGCGTCTCTCTCCCGAGGAGACACACGATAGGGCTGCTGATGGATGGGTCGAGTGCCTTCATGCGTGATAATCCGGTTTTTAATGACCGACGCTTGCTGCACTTGAGATGAAGACGTGAAGCACGCACGAAACTCCAGCGATAGATCGTGGAGTTGCCTCTTTTCAGCGGAGGAAATGCTAGAATTGATGTCGACAGCGTGTACGGCATCATCCGGTTCAGTGCTAGGCGTAGCTTCCTAGGAAGCAAAACATTCGGCGACTTCCTGCAGATGGTCAACGTAGGCAATGACAGCACGGAACAGATGTCGATGTTCATTAGAGAAAATGGTGACAAGCACCTCCGTCTCTCTGCCACGAAGGAAACAAAGACCTCTTGCCACAGAAACACCCAAGGCGAGTGAGAGGGAGACATTAGGCTCAACAACCCGGAGACCGTGATGTGGCTCGTCACAGGTAACTGACGAGGATGCTGGCGCGTGGTGGCACTGTGAGGCTATCATCGGCGACTCGCAGCGTGGAGTGGGACCCACGGTACTCATGCTTTTCAGTGGCCACTTTGGCGGAAAACGTCACCAAGCGGTCCGGTAGATCTATAGTGGCGCCGTGCTCACGAAGGAAGTCGATGCCAAGAATAACATCACGAGAGCATTCGCGTAGAACAAGAAAAGTTGGAGTTGGAGTTGGAGTTAAAGTTTATTTCTTTCTTTTACAAGAAAGGGGAAGCCAAGGCAAAAGGCGACAAGCCTGACTGGGCCTTGGCTCCCAAAACAGACAACAGCACACACCTCTAGTGTATATAAAATAAAATAAAAACATTATGCAACACTTACATACGATATGTAAAAGATATGAATACATGCAGTATTCATTGGATATACAAATCAACAGATCACGCTGTCAATAACATAAATATTTACACTAAAAGCAAAAACTATTTACACAAAAAAGGTTACATATGAGAAAAATACAGTTACTACCACCATTGAAATTATAGGGGATATTCATTTAAATATTGTTTTACGTTCTTTTTAAATACCCTATGTGCCAATGAAAATTCCACATTTGGTGTGTTGTCGATTAGGGATGGCACCTGAAAAGTTAATTTCTGTTTTCTATAGTTGGTTCGAGTAATAGGTACAAGTTTTTTTCGTGTTCGCAGGTCATACGTTACTGTAGATCTATCAGGTAGAGTAGTATACAGCCTATTATGGTGAATGTACAGTAGAAGACGAAAGTAGTAAATCTGATTAGCGGCCAGTATGGCATATTTTTTTCGCAACAAGTGTGCAGCCTCGCACCGTAACCCGGGCTGTACACATACCCAGTGGCTCAACCACATGTCCGCCTGCCGTCCGTATGTCTGGTCCATTCCATGGCGTCATCACTTTTTTCAGTGTCCTTGTAAGCCGCCCGCCAAGGATAGAATAATCGGCTCCCGTATCAACTAAAGCGCTGACCTCCTTCGTGTCGACGATAACAGGGATGTCCAGGGAGACCCGGCCAAAACCAGGGCCTGTAGACGTCGGTTCGGAGTGAAGTGAGCGGTGTGGCGGCTGAAGCTGGATGGCAGTTGGGTGGTCGGCGTCGGGACAATTCAATGTCGACGGCAGGTCGGAGTGAAGCGAGCGGTGCAGCGGCGGAAGCTGGGCGGCAGTTGTGTGGTCTGCGTCGAGGCGATTAAAGCGACATGGCGGTGATAACTGGTCGGTGATGCGGACGACGTCGGGGCGATCTGGTCTGTGCGGCGAAAACTGGACAGGAATTCGGCGTTCGACGTCGGGGCGAATCTAGCGGTGCGGCGGTGGAAGCTTTGCGGCGAATCGGTGTGCGACGGCCTCGCCCCCAAAGGTCGCCGGAGCTAGTTTTCCCGATGAAGGCTCGAGGAAATAATGCGTCCAGCGGTATACCGTGGATCAGAGGGCGAAGAGCGACGAGGTGAAGGCGAGCGCGACTCGCGACGAGGAGAATGTGGCAGACTATACTGACGGGTAACGTACTCGGCGATGTCCTGAGGCCGCTGACCAGGCCGTGGACGAAGGCTGTCGGAGGAAAATCCTCTAAGGCCCATTTGACGATAAGGGCACTGCCGGTAGAGGTGACCTGCCTCGCCACAGTGGTAACAGAGAGGGCGGTTATCTGGAGCGCGCCAGAGATCAGTTTTCCGGGGCGCCTGGCGCCGATCTGCCCAAAAGGGCAGCGGTTCCGCAGCGTGCACAGCGACCTGAGGTGGCGTGTAAGACGAAGGCGTAGGTAGCAGGGCTGGGCGGCGTGTGACATCAGCATAAGTCATGCGCTGGGTGAGGCCCGGGGGTGGTGGTGGAACGACTGTACTTATATCGGTGGCGTGAGTGCGTTCTGGACCTCCTCACGGATGATGCTGGCCAGGGAAGCCGCGCTAGGAGCAAATTGATCCATGAAGTTGCTGGAGCTCCTCGCGAACCACGGTGCGAATGAGGTCGCGAAATGAGCTCATATCTGCCCCTGGATTGTAGTTGATTCGGTCAGACGTCGGTAGTGTGGAGATGGAATTCAGCGGCCGAGCGTACTGGCTGCATCAGGTACGGGGATCGATACCCCGCACCTTCACCAGTGTCACGACTCAAGTCGCAGGGAGCCGTGAAGGTACACGTAGCCGAGGACCCGAAAATATGGTCGACTTGTAGTTCCGATCACAGAGTCCAGCACCAGCGCGCCGCTCGTGCCAACAACCGCTTCGTCGTCGTCGGCACCAAGCATGGCTGTCGCGCGGCGCTAGGCACGTGGCAATACTATCTCATGCGCTCCATAGCTGTCTTCACGTATCGTGCACAGCATGTTGTATCACCTCGCGCTATGCAACACACATCGTCGTATTCACCGACTTTCGGAGGCAGGAGAGCCATGTGCTGTAGCTGCAGCCGATCACGGCTCGTGTAAAACAGCCGCGATTGTGTAAAGCAGCCTCCCGCCCACTCTGGCGGTGTGCAGTGCATATCATCGTCTTCATCATATTCCAAACGCAATACACTCACGCTGTGAATCGAACGCTGTGAATATGTCATACATATACGGCATATCGCTAAATAGAGCGACAAAAGCTGTGACAGACAGGCTGCCGCGACCATCGATCAACGGAAAGTATTTATATACTTTCCGTTGCTGAGAAGCGCACCAAGATTGGGAGCGAGCCAAGATGGGCGCGGCAGGACGGATTTGGGTTGCGGCCGATGGCTAATGGTCATGAAAATCTATTGAAGGATATCTAAATTTATTAATTTTTTTGTATATTGAGCGCTGTTGCATGCATGCTCTGTCCACAGATCCTGTAATGCATGCTGTTCGCAAAACATTTTAATGCCACTCATGAGCTAAAAAATTCTTTCGTATTAAACATATGCCCAACCATGCCAAACAGTGCTTATGCGCGTCCTGGTTGGTTTAAGTTGGATCAGAGCCCGGCTAATTTTACGCGATACCATATGCTGCTCTTTCCGCCGAAGAGAGCAGCGTGCCCTGGCATCGCACCAATAGTCGGGAAGCGTGTCGGAAAGCCAGATCGCTACCCCATCAACTTTTACGCGGTAGCTAAGCGCCTCGCAATTTTTTTTATCTGCATTGTAAGCAAATATCGCTATGAATACTTTATAATTATACACTAGCCAACACGCACGAAAGAAATTCCCTAGGCATTGTTTGGTGTCAATGGCTATTGGCTCAATGTAAGTATCTCACACTGAGCTTCTCATTTTCCCAAGGCTTGCTTGCTGGCCGACCTATCAAAGGATACGTGGTCTTGTATACGAAAACGTTAATCATCAACGAATAAAAGGGCTTAAAAGGTTGGGATAGGCCACCTAGGGCTTACCATAATTGAAAAAATACATGTGAAACCAGCATTGCATACTTTACAAGAGCAGGGTCAAACATCGTTTCGCTTTTGAAAAACTTGGGCATGTGTAGAAAACGAGACGAAATAATAAGGTCGATTTATTCCTCTGATAACGTTTTCCAAACGACTAAGTTGTAGAGATAACAATCTACACGTAATCCGTGTAGCGTGTGAATTCCCTCTCACATCTGCGTGGATGACAACAGTGAGGAAAAGGCTTTGTTTCATCTCCACCGGACCAGCTGCAATGTGCCATAAGGTTGCTCTTGGAACATCTGTTTTATAAACAAAAACCAAGGATGTAGATTAGAACACTAAAATATAACATACATTATTAATGAGTCAGCCATTCTTCTTACCAACTCTCAAAAACGGGGCCTGAGCTACACTTCTGCTTCTAAATATATGCATCACTAGCCACACTGAAAATACGTTAAAGACAAAACAGTCTAGGTTGAAGCTTCGGAGTATGTAGTGAATCGAATTAAACTGCCGTGATTAATTGGGACACCTGAAATCTATAACCTATGTATTATATTATAGCGACCTCAGCCCACATTCCTGCCTCTAATCATGTATGGTGTGGGCTGTATTCTGTATGCGAAATAGCAACATTATTTTAGAACAGTGCTAGAAAGCATAGCGTCGGTGGGCGCAGTGAAAAAAAAAAAACTGCTTATTTGAACGGCGTGGAGACCATACCAACCACATTTGAAGGGAGAGCTTTTGCCGGGGCTACCGATGCGCCGCTCCTTTACCCCTTCCTTCTCCCCGCTCATGCTGAGATAACCGGTCCCGAGCGGGGGCTATAAAGGGGAGCGCACGCCGTCACCTCGCTCTCTTCCTGGCCGACATCGTCTTCAGTGCGGGTGTTCCTACTGCTGGCTCCCGGACACGATACCCCTGACCTCCGGACATACGGTGAATAAACCTCTATGCTAACGCGACCCGCCTCGAGTCGGTATGTGTGCCCCCCAGGCAGAGGAATCGGCCACAACCATAGCCACTTCTCCATATCGAAAAAAAAAAACACGTCTGGTCTTTGCTCTGTCACTTAGGCTTGGGCATGTGGCTGTAGTAAAAGTCAGCACTGCACCTCGATTAGAAAAAAAATACTCGATCGCACAAGCAAAACAGTATAACGGCTGCACAGAAACAACGGCCTCATGCGGCTTGACGACGCGACGGCCGACACCTACCTCCACCTAGCGTGCCTCGACGCAGCGCTAAAGGGCTTTAGCGCTAACGGCGGTGCTGACATCGGATCCACACCTGACATGCAGAGCCCTCTATTGCTCGCAGCGGGCTTTCATTGGTAATGGCGCCACGCACTCACACAGCGGGGCGCTGGCGCTCGGTACACAAACCAGTACGTACTGAGGGTCATCCTCACCAAAAAAAATGACAAAAAGAGGAGAGAGGTCTGAGCATCTTAGAGCGTTTATAAGTGCGAAGCCATCGATACGTGGAAGCGTACTATGTCTCAAAGAAATTATGCCGCTGTTAATTTGAGGCTCTCAGAAACATCGGTGGTTTAGGTGAGGTATCGGTTTCTAGTCGGCTTCGTATCATGATCATGTCTGCTGGAAAGGTAGACTTATTGGTTCAAGCCTAGCTACTCAAGAGCACGCATTAGATCTGTGATATTGAAAACGGCGGAATAATGCCAGCGCCGAAGGCCTCAGAGGAAACTTTCCAGGCCTTCTTGTTTGTTCCCCAATGCTAATACGCCTGGCATATCATATTTATTCCTTTTTCATGTATGTGGGTTTTTTTTTTATTTGTTTACCTGGACCTGCACGCTATCCTATGTTACCCCAAGTGGCTTCGTATGACTTTGTTAGTGTTATGACATGGGTCGAAATCTTCGCCCACGTTTTCGCTTTACAACTAAACATGCTCACTGGTTTCTCGTTTTCTCTTGCAGGTTTATTTTCGAGGAGGTTTTGAAACTCTCGGGGAAGTTTTTTCTTTTTTTTTTTTTGCAAAACACAATTCTTGCGAGAAGACAGGCTAGCATTTCGCAAAATTTAATTGTTGGTTTGTTGGTTGGTTGGTTGGTTCAGAGGAAGGGAAAAGCGCAGTATCTGTCACACTTGCTCTGTGGACACCTGAACCGCGCCGTAAGGGAAGGGAGGAAGATGGGAGTGACAGTGGAAAGAGAGAAAGGGGAGCCGTAGTGGAGGGCTGCGGAGTAATTTCGACCACCTGGGGATCTTTAACGTGCGCTGACATCGCACAGCACACGGACGCCTCTTCGTTTCGCCTCCATCGAAACGCAACCGCCGAGGTCGGGTTCGAACCCGGGAACTCCGGCACAGTAGCCGGGCGTCTTACCACTGCACCACCCCGGCGGGGCTTTAATTGTTCTGCTGTTTCTACTTTGTGTGATTTCAGTCTTGTGTGTCTTCGATTTCTAACGCTGTCCAGTGAAGAACCAGGATTGAGAGGGCCCACCTCTCACCAAAGGCCATTCCGAAAGGATGCAGGTCTCTTTAGGAGAGCGCAGGCTGCAACCTCTGTCAAGCTTTTTGAGGCAGCAGATGAGTTATAATTGGGGACCCAGCCGAGGTTCCCACAACTCTTGCGTTGTTGGACAAGACAAAAGAAAACATCGCGTGACAGGACGACCACGGCAGGAATAATGTTTTTGTGTTGCAGAAATAGGGGAGGTACGACGCCCCATAGCTCTGACGGGACATAAATGAGCCGAAACGTCATATATAATCCCGCTTGGTGGGCAAAGTGGCAACAGCAAGGAACTCTTTCTGTTTTATCGGTGCGATAAGAAGTGCGCCAACGAGAAGCCTTAATAGGGTGACCAGATCCGAAACAAATCCTCTCCATAGAGCTGACTAAGGAATACCGCAGTTATGCGATGATGAACTGCTTTAGGCTGGTGTGTGACCTTCCTGGAAGTGTCATTGTGGGAGTGACATCAACCGGCGACCGACTGCTTAGGCTTGTTTCATTGGCGCCGAATTTCCATCGCCAGCTGAATTTACAAGATCGCAATCGCCACTTCGAAAGTTAACCCTCACCACCAGGTTACGTACGAAGAGGTTCAAGTACCACCACCTGCAGTAGTCGGTATATCAAATGATCGCATGTACCTCGCATTGGACCGTAAAATGGACTGCATTTCTCGAGATAGGCAAAAAAAGATCCGAAACAACTTTTGAAGGGTGGAACTGTACGCCATCAACAACTCTGTTCTTCTTTAACGACTTGTGTATATCCTAGTATTTAAAAGCTCTATATAAACGTCTTCTTTGCCACTCAACCCTGACTGATCCTGCTAAGCCATCTCGTACCCTTCCGCCACACTGCAGTGAAGTCCCCCAAACTCGAAATCGAATCAGTGACCTGCTCATTGTAAAATTCTGACCTGAAGCCGCCCTGCCATCCCTTATATATAAAGAATGGTCTAACTAATTAGGTGCTGGATGTTTCTAAGCAAAGCGCATGCAGGTGGTGAAGTTATTATTGCGAATATATAGTATTATTTCAAGAGAAAATTACTTATTGGCGTGGACGGCAGGTTGAAGTTTTCCTATGGTTTTACTCTGGTTTATATTCCCAAATCTAATTAGGGTATGAAGGACGCAATAGTGAAGACTCCGGAAATTTCAATACTCTGGCATTCAACGTGGAATTGCATACACAGTACACGAGTGTTTTGCGTTTACCGTAAATAAACAATTGTCGTTAGAGGCGGTAACTGACGCCACGTCCTCGAGTTAGTCAGTAATGCCCCCTAGCTTTTGAGTCAGTGCAGCTGCGAGATTCAATTTCGTTTGTTCCTTGCTACGCTCATCTTTCCTTTTTTAGATTTACACGTGTGTGCATATACCATTTTAATTTGCAGTAGTTGCATATTTCAACGATGGCGCTCATTTTGTCTGGTCTTTAGCTCAGTTTGTTACTGCGCTTTACTGTTTCTTTTACATTAATACCTGACTAGAAGTTCAGAGTAAGGTCCACGTAAAGGCAGTCGAGGAATTGCTGGAGGAACATAATTTGGAAACCCCATCTGCGCTACAAGCTGTCACGTCTTCCTTGTTTGGGACCCAAGTTCAGTTCATCTGTGCTGCGCGTTAAAGACGTCAGGAATTCCGGTCAACACACAATTTTTCGTGTGCTTTTTGTCGAGTTACCAGGTTGTGGAAGAGTATATCACAATGCAGCCACTTTGAGAGCGGAGTTTCTTTGGGTATATGAGCAATGGATGCCAGAGAGGAAGTTCATCAGTGATCCGCCTTGAGCTAGCCGACCGCAATTGCGACGTCATCAAGATCAGCCCGGTGGTTGAGAGAAAACGTACAAGCCAGAGTAAAATCTCCAATTGACAGGTCCCATTCACAGACAATGCATTTAAACTTTCTTACGACTGATGGAATACTCCGCCGACTGCCTGATGTAAAATTTTAACGGTAGTAAATTAAACTGCGTGTAACCTTTTGCACAAATAGAAAACAGATTTCGCTTTTACAGACACAGAGATTGATTTAAAACGATACTGACCTGTCTACCTGTCTAGTATGAAGCTCACGCTGAACAGACATGTCCGGTATGCAGCTTGAACTGAAAAGACCGTACCGTCGCCGGTTTGGAGATCGAACTTGACGGACCTGTCGGCGATGCAGTCTAAATCCTAAACACCATTTCCAGTTCGGTGCTCAAAGCAGGCGGTCTGACTAAGTATGGAGCTGAAAGCGCTGACGCCATGCCTGTTACGGGGCTTAACCGGAGATATCATCAGATTGGGAACTAAATGAGGGCAAGCCAGTCCGTTTATAAACCAATTGGGGAAGGTATTCTTGTTCAGAGAGATACGCCCCCCCCCCCCCCCCCCCCTCCTTCTAACGGGTGCTGTCTATCAAGAAGACATATGTCGGCTGACTTTTGCGGGGAGGCAGCGCCCGTAAGCTGACGGGTACACTATACAGTACAAAGTTCCTAGTCTAAATTACCTGGAATTTATCAGGCCGTCTAAGTGTATACCCTAGCTACAAATTAAGTGTCTAGACTTGTTAGTCGCGCCATATTTCCAGCTAGCGTATGCGGAATGACAAGCTACAACCGTTGCAGCTAGACTGTTTCAGTGACCGTACTATCGAATTACGAACAGCCTGCAATGAAGGAGTGCGCAAGGAAGAACGTAGTCTTTCATCCAGAAAAATGAATACATGTCAGAGCAAAGCTAAAGCCCACTGATCTCCACTTGAATGGAATGGTATCTGCGTCGTAGGCTATAAACCCTGCGAAGTAATTATGGCGAAGACATTATCTTTTACAGGCAAAGTCGAAAAAGCGCTGTAACAGTAGTTCTTAGGGATTAATTATGCAGAAAAATAACAAGAACAGAGCTGTTTGGCAAAATGTCTTCTGCTTCCTTGGCTGCTGAGTAATGCTGTTGCCACTGAGCATTTGCGGCAGTGAAAACAGAGTCGGCTGCAAATTACAACATTGCTGCTGCGCTGGTCCAAGCAAAGCTAAATGTTGTGCTAAGGCACAATACTGAGCCAGAATTCTGGTATGTAGCAAACACTACATGCATTCCATTAGGACGAACCATTCTTTATTACAATCATTTCAAGATAGCTTAGAACAGAATGTTGTGTAACAGCTTGTTCAATATTAACTATTGTGATGGTTTGTGCTTTGTCGCTATATTTTGGTATCAAGTGCATTGTGTGTATTTCAGTTGAATCAAGTTTAATTGCTGTATTTCTTTTGTATGTGTTCTTGTCGATCCCCCCTCCCACCTGTGTAATACACTCGCAGGAGGGCCTCTAATAAATAAAAAAATTAGTTAATTAAAATAAATAAATAAGCTGCCGTCCCACCGTGGTGCAACAAGGAAGCTCGACTGTTGAACCTAAGTAAGTGAGGCTTAATGCCGGCCGTGGCGTTCGCATTTTTGATGCTGGGGAAAAGCAAGGTGCCCGCGTAGTGTGCGATGTAAGCACGCGTTAAAAGACCTACCACCATCATGCAAAGCATCATGATTAGTCTTACTTGCCTCTTAGCAAGACAAGGCCCCCATCACGTTAAAGAACCCCAGGTGGTCAAAATTTCCGGAGTCCTCCCCTAGGGCGTCTCTCATAGCCTGAGTCGCTTTGGGATGTTAAACCACACAAACCAAACCAAACCAAACCAATTATCCACGTTCTTTGCCATCTAAATCTAAGTGACGACCACGAACTTACTGATCTCAGACCCTACCTGTTCTGCTGCGGCCGCTGCTATACACTTGCGTTCCCATGGAATCCTGACTGTGGTGCTCAGCGCCATCCGGCCCTCAAATTGCATAGCCTGCCCGTGCTCATGCATTTTTGATTTCGACTAGAGCCAACCCTAGATGTCATAATATCACCGCTCTCCACTAACCACGTCCCGCATATCCTTAGTCACTTCGGAACATTAAACTGTATGAACCAAACTGAGGAAACCATAACCGCAAGCATCGGTAATACACGATAAGCTGAGATGCGGTTGCGAATAACAGATGCGTGAGCAAAATTCGGGATATTGATGGCGACTTCTGATACCAAGAAAAATTATTCAACATGCTTCGAGGGCAATTAGCTAACTGCGATCACAATTTCTACTCTTGAGAGAAAGAATGCAAAGTGGAAAAAGGTTTCGCTTTTGGTTTTTTGGAGTTCAACTTCCAAATCGATTCGGGCTATGAAAGACGCCGTAGAGGAGAGGGCTCATGAAATTTCGACTACCTAGCGTTCTTTAACGTGTACTGACATCGCACAACACATGGGCGAATATCTTTTCGCCTCCAAAGAAAAGCGATCGCCTCGGCTGGCATTTGATCCCGCATCCTTGGGCACTGTAGTCGAGTGCCTTAACCACTGTATTACGTCAGCATGGCGGGGCCAAAGTGAAAAAAGTGCAATAATTCGCGTCAAGGAGGAATATCTGCTTGCTTTGCTGTTGATGTAGAGCAGGATTTCATTTCCCAAAATTTGTTCCTGATTGAACATGAAAAGGGCCACCAACTTATGACAAGGAACCATTACGCCCCCCTTCCTCCCCCCACCCCTCTTCCGTCATTACAATCAGATTATCTTTCTTGTGCTTGACCCTGTTCTAGTTTTATCTGCTTTTGGGTCCTTTGTAAGCATTTTTATGGGTTGGACAACCAGCTTCTTTCAGGAGGCCCAGCTCTCAACTATGATCAGACCTCTAAGTTAAGAACAATGCAAGCTACATTCAAAGTCCAACGTCTCGGTTCACTTGTGCGCTTGGCCAAGGCTCGAAGGGCAGCGCAGCATTTAGAGCCACGTGACGTTCCTTCGGCTTTCACGGGTTATTTTCCGCTGCTCCTCCGGTGTCAGAGCGGTATAAGAACGTTTCTGTAATTCCGCAGGTAGTGCTTGCTTAGGCCCACATGGGCTGGACAGGGCCAAAATTTCAGCCCGTTGTGCCGACGCCATCAAAACATCCGGGAAAAGGCCCAGTGACACGCGCGCGCTGTTCTGTCTTGGCTTGACTCGGCTAGCTCTGTAGTGCGGCCTGTGCCTTCAGTCACCACGCGTACGAGTGCACGTGCCTCAGCAAGCGTCACTTTGTGGGTCATGCTCCCCTTACTTTTCTGCCGGCGCTCTAGACATGCGCATTGAGTGGACATCGTTTCAGAGAATCTATATATGTGACGTAGAACAAAAATTGTATTGTAATTAGTCACGGTACCCTAGGATAAAAGCAGAAGACTTCTATTCACCTGTTTAAAAAGTAGTAGATAAATTATATATAATTGGAGTCTGCTGCCCCAAGTAAACCTACTTATTTGTTCAGTTTTGCCTAAACTAGAACACAGATTTTGGCTATAAACAAATGCATAAATCTTTCATCGGAATTTAGCATGCGTATCAACACTTGTATTGTATGATTAAATTGAAGTATTACTGCACGTAGAAGAAACAGCAGGGGGAGAATACTCGAGACAGATGCTGACCAGATCAGAAGTAAATGGCTTTCAAAATGCACGTATCGGTTACAGTTGTCAAGCGAAAAGAAAATGAAAAAAAAAGTAAGGAAGAATAAAAATGAGCCCCAGAAAATACTTACGTTTTAATCCACATTCTCGCTCTATCATATTCGCACGTCCACTGCTCGCAGGGATGCGTTGATTCATATACCGTACCAAACTTAGTCTCGTTATATTGGCAATATTTCTTCATTGAATGGTGCACTGTACAAGTGAAACACTTATGAGTTTATCATGCTGTATAACCGTCATTTAAATATATAGTTAAAATTATTAGGGCAGCTCACTATCACAACCGGCCGATAGAAGATAATCTCCACAATACAAATATACGTCTTAGTCCTACTACGTAATCAGATATCATGTTATCCAGCCACAATATTTACAGTGAATAAATGTGTGTAATTGCTTTATCTTTACCGGATAAACAAAAGTGGAATTCAGCGGACGAGTTAATTATAAAGATAATGTTATTATGGCTCCACAACTTGTTCGCCAACACATCGCCAGTGTCAACATCGCTTCATAATCCCTTAACTATATCACATCAGGTGTGCCAAAGACAGTGTTCTAGACCCCTTCGTACTTCTTATGTATATCAATGGACATATAATAGAGCATGAAATTTTGGCGGATAGCTGCGATTTGTACTGCCCCATCGTCAGTCCAGGCTACCACAGGAAACTTGACACCGTCAGCCATAATGTAACAAGTGGCAGATAATATTGAATGTATATAATTGTCAAATGATTTTATTCAGCGTAAGCAGCATGTAGTGCTCCCTTCCGTTGCCAGCTCAGCAACACCGCGATCAGCTGTGCTCTAACATGCAAATACCTTGGCATTGATCTCGCAGCAAACATCAACTTGTCGTCTGACACCGCAGCCGTCTGCGCCAAGTACTTCAAAATCTCTCAGATATCTTCGCAGGAATTCCCGTAATTCATTGGTCTATATAAGGTTACTACTACTGCCGTAAAATTAAGTAAGTACAGCGGATCGCGTGAAGAAAGGTCCACTTAAAGCAGTTTGGCTCTCTTCCGCTATGCGGTAGCTTTGATTCGCGTTCGTTTCCTCGTTGCGCCAATGTAGCGTCAAATTCATTCTCCCAGAGGTGGCAACATGAGCAGCGCGGCTTCGCCATTGAGTATAAAGAGGGGACACTTCCATAGGGCCCCAGTGGCCCGCTGTGCGCACAGCGGCACACAGCGGAGTCGGCGAAGCATGCCAGCCTCAGAGCGGGGCGCTTCAAAATACCAAATCTCGGAGGCCGCAATGTTACTTTCGGTTTCTGTTTTTCGCATGTGTCTCGTGGTTGGATACACAGGCGCTTGCTCCACTTGGTAGAAGTAGTTACCGGCATTGTTTAAAAGACCGGAGGCAGTACCTGAAGCAATTCAGAACGATGCTGCTCTCATCAATCCACTCTCGCGCCCTTTTTATTGGACACGACAGTGACGCAAAAAGTGTTCGCATGGGCATATGGGGCCACAGATAAAGCAAAACCCTTTGAATCGGGATGTTGCGGTGCATGCCACCTAGCCGTGACAGTTAATACTATTTGCACTTTATCTTGCCTTACTTTTAGCAACCATATAATCTATATTCCGTTACTTCAACCTGTCTACAGTCTACTTTTATATACATGCAGTCCTGAAGCTAAACCTTTTTTTCGTAGGTGCAACGCCATCTGGTGGAGTCGTGGAACCTTGAGCTGTGGTGCAGATGGCGTCGAGTGTCCTCTCTTTACATATATTTTAATCAATGGCTTCGCTGCCAGCAGCGGCTGTATTCCGTGTAGATGAAGCTAAAGTTCGAGGCTCGCTGGCCTGCAGTGCTTTATCTTGCTTTCGTCATTACGCTCGCTTCACCCACGCCGGATACAGCCGTTATCGGCAGCGAAGCCGCGCTGCTCAAATCGCAATCTCTGGGAGAATGAATATGGCTCACCAGTGGCGCAACCAGAGACAAACGCTAAAGAAAAGAGCATCAAAGCTACCGCATACCGGTAGATAGACAGAGTACTTCAGCTGGACTTTTCTCAACGTGCTGCGCTGTTATCATTCCATCTAACACCGATAGTACGTCCTCAAATCGAATTAACGCCGATACTAAAAAGTTTGACGTAGACACAAGGACAGTTGAGAAAACAGGGACGAATGTTAACTCACAACTAAAGTTTATTCAAGACATATGCACGAATAAATAGGAAGAATCTACAAAAACAAAACAATATTGGCAAGAAGAATATCACTTTTTACCCCGGTTATCCCAGTGAGTTGGCGAACAACCGAAATTCCCTACCAGAGAAGCGGACGGAACTGTGACTTACGCACTTAGCTCCAATGATACGCATATGAAAGGCTTCCGTAGTCTTGCGCGCGAGTTGATCCCTTTGACAAAAAACAATTGTTGTCTTATCGAAGAGTGGTTCGCATCGAATTTTTCTTTTTTATCCTTCATGCTACACGTGCTGCAATTCTTAGGGAGGTTATAAAGAGAATCTGCCCTGGATAATCTCCGATGTTCACCCAGTCTTTCATTGAATATTTCAGTTTGGCCGATGTACAATGCACCAGAGGATGACGGCAATTTGTAGACAACTACCCTGACACAAGGAATGAACAGGGCTTTGTGCTTGATACTACAATAATTTTTTCGTCCTTTTCTTTTGTCGCCATTGTACGTGCGACTCTGCACCAGCGAAAATTGCTGCCAACTTTCGAGGGGTGGAAAACACCACATGAACATTGTAGCGTTCCCCTACATTCTTTAGTCCATGTGCCAATCTATGGACGTAAGGTATAAAAGCAACACTTCGGCGTTCTGTTTCTCAAGCCTTAGATCGCGACCCTGCCTTGATTTGACTCCCCAGCAACCTACAAGCTTTCAAGATTACATGGTAAGGTTACCCACTTCTCTTCAGTCATTCCAATGTGTACGCAACACTTTCAAAGATTGGGTGTGGGCAGGACATGGAGAGGGCTGCTTTAAAACTGGAGGTGACAATCCCTTGCTTATAATTTTGTAATAGCCGGATGAGAAATCGAGCAATGCTTTTTTTTTTCGGGCTAAAATGCAAACAAAGAAACTGGAGCTTTCCGTCTCTAGGTGTTTCTACAGTGAACTTAAGACCACGTGCACACTCTTAAAATGTTTGAGCATGTTCACGTTATCTGTTTAAAGACCTTATCAGTATTACTTATTTAACATCACTCTAGTCATCCGAAATCACACCGCAAGATAATAGGCACCCTTTAAACATTCCGGGTTTGCACACTGCGCATGTATGGGTGGTGTTGCTGCCAATGCAAACTTGTGTCAAATCGTCTGTAATGTCTGTTTGTTGTGTAGATATTTATACGGCGCCTTTCAGCATACTGAAAAAACTGATGGGATGACTTACCTTCTACCAATCCGCCTACATACTGCCAGCCAACGTTAACAAAAAACTGATGTTCTGAAAAAAAAATTATAGGAGTTCGTTGTAAGAGTGATCTTAATCCTTATAGAGTTTAACAGTTCTAAATAACAAGTTGGTCCTTGAAAGCTTGAGCATGTGTTTCTCGCTTGAATAGTTAAAATTCTACACATCATCTTGACCCTTGAATTTAGTCTAAATCATCAATAGCATGCTTAGAAGCTTGGCTCGTTTACAGCCAATCGAAAGTAACGAACATAAAGTTTGATTCTATACGATGCGAGTAGCCCTCTTATAACTGCATTCGCTTTTGTGCAAGCCTGAAAGTAGCAGCCAGTAGCTAGGGTAGCGGACGGCTTATTACGCATGACCACGCAGTTGATGAATATAGCTTATGTGGGGGTGTGGAGCACGCGCCCCTGCGCTACGTTTAATGGTTTTAATTATGATAGACACATGTATTGTACGAAAACCATATATGAGAGTCATGATTAACTGGAAAACGTTTTGTGTTAATAGCGGCCCTTTAATGACGTTCACTTTAGTTTCTAAAAGCGCTTGTCTTGGTCCTCTCCACTGAAATCAAAATTCATTCTGAAAATTACTTGTGAATATGATAGCAAGGATGAGACTAAAATCATTACTAATATTTTTTTATGTGTACAGAAGTTACATAAATGACTTTTAGTGCTTTGCCGGCCTTAACTATTTTCTTACACGTTGATGCTGCTATATTCTAGTTAAGTGTCAGTTTTAGCCCCTTTTGGACGCTATAAAGAAATCACGTTCACTCAATTACGCAACTCAAGCAAGGAAGTCATTTTCAGCCTCTCTTGGATGCTGAATGCTCGGTTAGCATCTGTCACTTTTTGTTTATGTATGAGGGTCGACGAAAGAAATGATTTTGCTTTTCGGTATTGTGAGCCCTTCACCAATTTCAGCAATCAAAAACATTTCCTTTTTTAGTGCTTCCTTTTTTTGGTGAAACAAATTAGTGACATTTCTATTTGTGTATAGGTAGAGGTAACGGCAAGTTTGCGGGTAGACCAGATACGATATGTTGACTATAAGATGCTGATTATAATAATCGCTACTAGATTTCTAGATTTTATCAAACTACATTTAACCAAAATACCAAGTTGGCTTTTGTAGATTGACCATATTCGCACTACGAGTCATAAGATAGAAAAATGAAGGCAATATAGTAATCAACCTCTCTATATCTCTATATAGCCATCATAGATTGCGAGAAAGCACCTTACTCAGTTCTCGTAAGTATCAATAGAAAGCTTTGTAATTTGCACTCTCTGATGGAGTTACCATGGAAAGTAACTCAAGGGGCGCATAGTAGGCCGTGGTCAATGACATAGAAAGGGGATTCTGAACAGATTATAC
The DNA here is from genome assembly GCF_055883805.1 of Amblyomma maculatum. NCBI lineage: Eukaryota > Metazoa > Arthropoda > Arachnida > Ixodida > Ixodidae > Amblyomma > Amblyomma maculatum. The sequence goes on from NC_139351.1 coordinate 8,872,354, forward strand.
AAAAATATGCCCAGGACAATATTACTGCTGCAGTAGTTTGGAAGATAAAAGCAGTTCAGAATCGGTAGAAAGGTGCATGAAGTGGTCGTATAGTGCATATACTTGCAGATACTATCCACAGGTGCAACCCACGAGATAAAATGACGCTCAGAATAGAAAATGAACCGCACATTTTTTATTTCGCGCATTTACCAATGGTCATGAAGAGGAAACTGTACACAAACACTATCTTACTGGCGCTCACCAATAGAGTGTAAGCATGACTCTTAAAAAACAACAACATTCGATTGACGCAAAATTACGCACGGTGTTAAGGAATGAAAAATTCCTTATGTTAACGAAAAAGACAGCAAGGAAGCCGTGAGGGTCTGGTAACAAAGACTAGTTAAGTCATTGATATCTTGGTCGAAATTAAGGTAACAAATGGGCGTGGTCAGTGTCTATAATGTGTACATAAGATAACCAGTGGTCGATAAGCGTAGCGGGTTGTATTCATGAAGGGGACCACAGCACAGTACAGGAAAAGTGTAGCTGGAAGAGTTGAGGACGTTAACGATTTAAAAAGGGCGCAGCTGGTGTAAAACGGGGTGATTGAAAAAGAAATGTGAGACATGTAATTGGTTTAGTCAGGCTAATGATAGCAAGAGAGAAAACAGGAGGCATCATCGTCATCATCATCAGCCTGATTATACCCACTGCAGGGCGAAGGCCTCTCCCATATTTCTCCACTTAACTGGGTTCTGTGCTAGCTGCATCCACTTGACCCCTGCGAACTTCTTAACCTCATCCGCCCACCTAGCTTTCTGCCGCACCCTGCTACGCTTTCCTTCCCTTGGAATCCAGTTTGTCACCCTCAGCGACCATCGGTTATCCTCTCTTCGCACTACATGTCCTGCCCATGTCCATTTCTTCCTCTTAATTTCTACTAGAATGTCGGTAACTTGAGTTATTTCTCTGACCCACTCTGCACGCTTTCTATCTCTTAATGTTACCCCTACCATTTTTCGTTCCATAGCCCTCTGGGTTGTCCTCAACTTAAGTAGAACTCTCTTGGTTAGCCTCCACGTTTCAGCCCCATAGATGCAACTGTTGTATACTTTCCTCTTGAGCGATACCGGTAAGCTGCTAGTCATAATCTGCGAGTGCTTGCCAAATGCACTCCATCCCAATCTTATTCTTCTTGTTATTTCCTTTTCATGGTCCGGATCTGCGGTTACTACCTGTCCTAAGTAGACATATTCGCCTACTACTTCCAGTATTTCGCTACCTAATGTAAACTGCTGTTCCTTCCCGAGACTTTAGAACATTACCTTAGTCTTCTGCGTATTGATTTTTAAGCCTACCTTTCTTCTTTTCCTGTCTAGGTCATCAATCATTATTTGCAGTTCATCCCCCGAGTTGCTTAGCAAGGCAATGCCATCAGCAAATCGCAGATTACTGAGGTATTCTCCATCTACACATATCCCTAAGTGCTCCCATTCCAAGTCTCTAAATACTTCCTCTACACAAGCTGTGAATAGTACTGGGGAGATTGTGTCTCCTTGCCTAACACCTTTCTTTATGGGAATTTTGTTACTTACTTTATGCAGAAGTATGGTTGCTGTGCAGCCACTATATATATCTTCCAGCACTTTCACGTTCGGCTCGTCTACCCCCTGATTTCGCAATGCGTGCATCACCGCTTTTTCATAATCAATGAATGCTATGTATAGAGGTTGGTTATATTCCGAGCATTTTTCTATCACCTGATTGATGGTATGGATATGATCGATAGTAGAGTACCGTTGCCGAAACCCTGCTTGATCCTTTGCTTGATTGTAGTCTAAGGTTGTCCTGATTCTATTAGCGTTTACCTTAGTAAATACCTTATACGTAACAGACAGTAAGCTGATTGGTCTGTTTTTTTAAGGTCCTTAGAGTCCTTTTTCTTGTGAATGAGGATAATGTTTGCAATCTTCCATGGTTCCGGTACCGTCGATGACACCGGGCACTGCGTATACAGGAGGCAGTGCCGTCATATATTCTGTGCACAAAGACTCCACTCTGTCCTAATTTCCTTCATTTTTTTTTATGAGAGCAAAGATACTATTGGCTGGAAATTTTATAAATTGCAGGCTCATTTTATTCTCATAATTTCTTTTTATTATTTATATTTCTACTTAGTTAAATATGGCCCGTCTGCGCGAAAACTTCAGGTGCACAGTCATACACATTCTTTCTCAGAAAAGAAGAGGAGTGCGGAATTCAACTGTCAATCACACCTTATAGTATAGTTTATGTAATATATTAAGGCACGCAGGACAGTGATATAGTTTAAAAGGCGCAGTGCGATTCCGGATGGTTGTTTCAGGTGATGGAAATTGGCATGGCACCTAAGAAGAGTGCATGAATTGTACCCACCTGTTACATTTGGGCACATTATTTCTGGACAAGGCCGTTTTCTAGTAGAGGAAGTGGGCAAGCTCCTTGATTCCGAAAAAGTACTATCGAAGAGAACCTCTCTACACTCATTCCGCGTAAGTTGCTCTTTTGAAGTGCACTTGCGTATCGCAGCCAAATTTTATTCGAATACTGTTATTTTTTGTACTTTAAATTAGCTTTCTTGCGTGAGTACTAGGGCAAAACTTAAGTCTTACGGGAAAATTTCGAGCATGTGTTCGGGGAAAAGGTTTAAAGGAGGGGAAAGTAAAGTATTGTAAACTTCACTGACGCTTTCAAAACACTTTCCGCATGAACGGAAAGCCTCCTGTGCAGATGTTCTTGAGGCCTGTTGCAAATGTATACTAGGCTTTGCGCCTAGAAATTAAAGACGCACCCACATCTCTTCATAACGGCGCTACTTGAGCACTGGACAAGTAGAGACGTGTTTTTTCACTATCTGCTTTGTTTGTTTTTTTATTACAACAAAGACCACCTTATGCTCTACCATTAACCGCTGGACTTAACTCAATTATATTTTTTTACCCCGGGTGGTCAATATTTTCGGAGTCCTCTACTACGGCGTCTTTCATAGTCATAGCCTGAGTCGCTTTGGGACGTTAAACCGAAAAATCAAACCAAAGCAATTATGTTTTTTAATGGGCTAGCAACTGAGGAGAAAAAAATTTCAAAAGTGAACCCCATCGAAGTGCATATAAACACGAAGATTTTCTGGCAGGATACGCGTGGCAGGATACGCGTACAGAGCTTCATAGCCTCTATGCCAGCGTGTTCTTTGAGATAGACATATTGTTACGGACGGGAAAAGCGCGCAGTGGCGCGGACAGGAGCGCTCGTGCTAGGCCTGCCAACATTTCATTAAACGTCATCTCACGGTCATCGAACATCATCTCTCAGTTCTTTTTCTCCTGAGTTCGCCGTCTTGCCGCCCCGTAACATTTCGGTTGGAGGCGCTGGGCACACATTTCCTCATCACCCTGGCACGGAACTTCGGCGTCCTGTGTTTGCTTACGCCGTCGGCAGCGGGTTCCATAGAACGCCGGACCCGACGCGCCGTTGTTGTTCCTGCCCCCGTCCCGCCGCCCTGACCACAAGACACGATGCAGAAGACTGACCCGAGACGCCACCCACACGACCACAAGACGCAGCTACAGAGCCGATGACCATGTGACCCAACTGACCCGATTTGACGACATGAGACCCCACCGACCCAAGACGCCATGATCACTCGGTGACCCCGGGTAATGTTACGGACGAGGAAGAAGCGGGCAGTAGCGCTCGTGCTAGTTCCGCCAACATTTCATTAGACGTCATCTCATGGTCATCGAGCACTATCTCGCAGTTCTTTTTCTCCTGTGTTCACCGGCTGTCCGCCCCGTAACAATATACTTTGTTTGGGTGGTTGGGTGTGTTAGTGAATGATGGAAATGCAATGTCGCAAGGATATAAGGGTCTTAGAATAAAAGGTAGCGCAAAAGGACGAGGATGGAGAAAGGGACACAAAAGCGAACACGAACGGTATAGGAGGGTGCTCAGAGGGTGAAGAAAATAATAAAATTGACTGCAGATGTCACGTGCGACTATACTCGTCAGGGCATATAACAACACCGGAAAGAAGATCAACATTCCTGGAAGAACATTCCATAAAGAAGCTAAAGAATAATAATCCAGTGTGATCATTACGATAGTGACAGTGGTGACTGAAAGTTGTTAAGAATGAAGTGGGTACCTTCAATGTGTGAAAAGAGATGCTTGCAGTGGCTTAAAAGTGTCAAAGCACTCCCTAATATGCTCAGCTCTCTGCTATCTCATTCAAATGTTGCTCCTGCATACTGCTACGATACCCAGTCTCCGAGACGACGGTGTGCTGTAGTGTGCAGTGGTGAACAACGACGACGGTGAAGCTATGCTCTGTTTGTCCAGCGAGTGTCTAGCTAACGTCGAATATTTGCGGCTACGTCGGAGTGGGACGCGTAACATTGTTCCTTTATTTTATGATTTTTTTTTATTTTTAGTACGTTGCGCTACTAGCCGCCGTAACGGATTTCACCGATGTCTGTCCGAAGCCGCTCACTCTCTTTTCGTGAACTTGAAATGAAAAAAGATAAGGTGATGACGCGCGCGTCGCGCGGTTCAGCACTATGGAGGCATAGCAGTAGCAAAGCTACAGGCTGCAGCAGAAGCCGCGCTCTCTCTCTCACTCTTTGTCCATCCCTATCTCTGTGGACTTCGAGAATTGCTGCCCGCATTCCGCTACTTAACAGTGAGAGGGCGGAGAGGCCGCATAGATGCCCCCAGTGAGAGAGTAAGACAGTGAGGGGCGCGCCTGCTGCGGGCGTGGCGACAGCATTGCGCAATCGTGTGTTACTCCGGAGGGTGCAGTCGTGTGTTGCTCGCGCGTCCTCAACTTTGGAATCTCTCCCCTCGCAACAGTCACTCCTCAGCCGTCACGGTCAGCAGACGCTCACGCGTGGTGCTCCCTGGATCTCGGCTCGGAGCTGCTCGCCGCGCCGTGAAGCAACTGGTGCTCACCTCCGCTCTTTAACTGGCACTCGTCATCAGGCACGTTTCCCTCTCTTTCCCCTCTCTTTGTCTATACCTATGATCCCACCCTAGATCTTTCGGCCACAGAGCAGTGCACTGTAAAGAAATACACTGTGCCTGTCTTCGTTCATTTCGGAAGATGGTGTGAGGAAAGCTAAGGACGCAGCTGCACCGCGTGTTTGCTTCACGTCGCAATCAATAAAGTCGGGCCGTCTGGCACTCAGGCGCAGGTTCGACGTGCTGAAGTACAACGGTTACGAAGGCAACGGGATCGTGAGTCTACAGATTCCTATACTGCAGCTAAACGGGGCAAGAATCTAGCACAAAGAATGAGGAAACGTGCCGAGCGTACTCAGGAAACTGCTAAAGCCACTTAGCATTCTCGTGAAACGGATGCCCAAGCGAAGAGGAACAGACGTGCGGTAGAAGCTCCAGGACAATGGGCTGCGCGACTGCAAACCACAGAAAGGGATAGCCGGGATAAGCAGTGCTACGCACCTACTTCGAATTTGATTAACTATGTAAATCGGCCATATCTTTTTAAATGTCTTATTCTTGTTTACCACTGTTGCTTTGTGTCATCAAAATTTTTGCTATCCTAATATTATTATTACTCATATGTATATATATATATATATATATATATATATATATATATATATATATAGATAGATATAAAAGAATAACTACTTTTCTATTTTATATAACCTACTAAAGTTTTAGTTGCTTTACCGCAAAGAAAAGACCCAATATCTGTCACACTGTCTCTCTGGATACAGGAGCCATCATTACTTCGCTCTTTGAGCCCGCTTTTAGCGTTAACTGTTTGTCCTCACCAAAAAACCTATCAATGCTTCAAATGATTAATATCTACCAAGGAAGCTTAACAGGAGTGATAGACATCTTCGCAGATGCGTCTGAGTCCCATTGTCGATTACAGATGAAGCTCCTGCTGACGCTGGTTTATTATGTCGGTGTGCGATTGCGTCACATCGCTATAATCTGCTTTGTAATCGGCGCAGACGGCGCCGGTTTCCAGGAGCTGGACTTGTGTGATCAGACAGAGGATTTGGTCTCTGCTGCTGCGTGCGGTTTGTTTCTCGTGCTGTGTGAGGACTGGCTTTATCTTAAATGCTTGTAGTTTTGTTTTTGAGCGGCAGTATTTAGGATGGAATATAGCAGGCATCCTTGCGACAGCATGTTGAGCACCACGATAAGCTGCCGCAAATGCGAGAAGAACCAACCGGATAGCTACTTTTTCATGGATATGTCTATCTTTACAATGCGCATTTATCGAAGCACGTTACAAATATATAATTAGCTTTAAAATTACTGCCAAACTTTGTTCAATACAACCACTAACTTTTAATTATATCCCGTGTTATTGGCGCTCTCCGAAACCGGAAAATTATTTTCGCAAGTTTTCTTTGCATTTGTTTCTGCGAGCCTTTGAACTCATCTTTTCTAGCGCTTCTTTAACACACAAGGGACATTAGATGAAGGAGGAACACATAAGAAAAGGACGGACGCTTCCTCCTTCATCTAATGTCCCTTGTGTGTTAAAGAAGCGCTAGAAAAGATGAGTTCATAGAAAAGATGAATTCAAATGCTTTCCAACTTGCCCAAGTTTCCGCCTTATTCTGTGAGCCGTGCTCATATGGCTCGTATCCTCATACGTTTCGCGGTGCTTTAAAATACTCCGCCGCTGTAATGGCATTTCGCTGTTTCTTAATGTGTTCTACGATGTTTGTATTTACCCTGCACCAAATCACGACATCACAGACGCGCTGTGAAATCAGAAATCTGCTTTGAATCGTTTTGGTTGCGGGCAGGTTTGCGGGCGCTAAGCCTTCTTTTCACCCCAAGTTGGTCTAGACTGGCGACAGCAGCCCCACCGCATCTCGCTTGCGGCACGGATCTGTGTAGGTCTCTGAATGGGCGTAAACGCCAACTGAAACGTCATGAAAGCTGCCGTGACCAAGTACTAGGCTTGTATGAAATAACAAAGCAGATTTACAGCAGTTCTAATAATTCTTAAGCAGACGACGCGGCCCGTGGCGGCTTGCCGCATAATTAGGCGGCTGGCCTGCTATGACGTAGAACCGGGCGCAGATAGCTGCATAGCAGACGACAATGGTGCGCAAATCGCTGTGCGTGAAGGCAGGCGGCAAGCAACAAAAGGGGAATGTGGTCTCTGCTCTTGTGAGCATTCCGTCTGTTAAAACTGATAATGAATAAGTACCCTAAGTGCGAGGACCATGCATCCCAGCATACTCCGGAGCTGTGGGGTGCCCAAACACACGCGACATACTCGATGTAAGTGTGCATCATTTTACGAAAAACAAAGTTGCGAAAAGAGTGGATGCTGGCACCAAAACGCGAAAAGTGAAGCTAATGAAGCACAGCATATTTTGTTCAGGTTATATCAAAAGCGAGCCCTTCGTGGACGACTCGATCCTGGCCACAAGTCCGCCGTTTGCACGGTGTAAGAGGCTTTGGAAGGCTGAACAAGGGCCGTCCAGCTGTTTGTAGCTAGAACGTTTGAATTTTTGCGTTTAAGTATGTACTTCTCGATGAGTGATTGCGTAACCATGGTAAATGTTGACCGGGACGAAGAGTCTTGCATACCGCTAATCGCCGGCACGTAAGTCATGAAATGCATCAGCTTTTCTATCCAATCCTGGTCAACGTAATAATAAATTAGAGGCACGAAACAGGCTACGTGCTCCCACAACGATGCCGTGTTACTTGAGCTCAATATCTTAATTTCAAAGAAAACTAGTTTCGTTGGAATGTAACATTTCCTCAAAACGAGTCATAAGGAACAGCGCAATATCTGTCACACTTATGCCTGTGAACACCTGTGCCATGCCGTAAGGGGAGGGAGGAAGGTGGGAGTGAAAGTGAAAAGATATACATAGGAGCTATAGTGGAAAGCTGCTGAATAATTACGACGACCTCATGATATTTAACGTGCACTGACGTTGCACAGCACACTGACGCCTCTCCATTTCACCTCGCCCGAAAACCAGCCGCCATCGTTCGGGTGCGAACCCACAGCGTGAGAATGAAATCTAGTTTTCAGTGCTTTCATCACGAGACACAGCTCTCTTTGTTTCGAATAATTCCACACAGCTGTCGTACAGGATCACGCCACGTGAATTCGCAGTGCCGAGCTCTTTCTAACACTCCGACTCGTCACAGTTCTTCGGGCGGTGCCCATTACATCGGTGAACGCGTAGCTCACGTTAGCAGTATAGAAAGTTTAGTGCTCAGGATTCCACATTTAAAGAGCACAAAAAATGGACTCGAAACAATCATTACGCAGTTAAGCAAGGCGATTTCTCCATTACTATAGTGACGGCCTGGGGTAAAGACTAAAGCATACCTACATCTACGTCTTTCAGGCGACCTGTAATGGCTGCCCTTTTTCCGCTGTCAGTTTCGAGAACGGCGATTTTAGAAACCAGATTCTTACCTACTTATTTAAAAAGAGCCTATCTTACGTTGCTTTTAGGACTTCCTCTTTATGCACTACAAGAAAATGATGTTCTTTAGCAGTTGACATTTTCGTTGCTTTTAGCCTTTAAGAACGGAAATGGAGAAAAACACTTTAAAAGATCTACTGTTTTCACTAACTATATCGTCATTCTGCTACTGTCACCACCATTACCACGGCTAAAGTTTTCTTTATCAATTCATGTACTGTCGTTGTCGGTGCAATATCACTATCACTACCTGCAGCGCCATTAACATCCCGACTCTCACCATTATTACCAACAGCATCGTAATTTGATCGCTGCTATAATCAGCACCGCTATAATCGGCAGGTGCAGCGGTGGCGTAGCGGTAGAACATCCGCCTCGCATGCAAGAGGACCGGGGTTCAAATCCCGGTGCCGCGCAATTCTCCACCGGATGACAAAAAAAAAAAAAAAAAAAAAAACGCGTGTCGATGGAATTGCATATACAGGTTTGGGGTGCGACCTGATGCCGGTGAACACCTCCGGCAACGCACTCCCTCACCAGAACAGGAGTTGGCCACCCTGGTGCAGTAATTGGCCACAACCTCCTATGATAAGCTCCATAAAACCTCGGCCCTCAGTCACCAGCGGCTGCGGAACAACTGACCACGGCGGCGGTCAGACCTGTGACGCAGCAGGGGGTGCTAAGAAAGCCTGGCTCCGCTGGACAGGCCGCCATTGGAAACTGACCCTGGCAACGTTTAATGCTAGAACCCTAGCTAGTGAAGCTAGTTTAGCAGTGCTGTTAGAGGAACTAGAGGGCATGAAATGGGATGTCATAGGGCTTAGTGAGGTTAGGAGGCCGAATGAGGCATATACTGTACTGAAGGATGGGCATGTACTGTGTTATCGAGGTTTACCAGAGAGGCAACAACTAGGAGTAGGTTTCCTTGTCAATAAGTATATAGCGGGTAATATAGATGAATTCTATAGTATTAATGAGAGGGTTGCAGGCATCGTAATTAGGCTTAATAAGCGGTATAAACTGAAGGTTGTACAGGCCTATGCACCTACATGTAGTTATGATGACCAGGCAGTTGAAAGCTTCTATGAAGATGTAGAATCGGCAATGCGAAAAGTAAAGACGCAGTATACTGTACTAATGGGCGACTTCAATGCCAAGGTAGGGAAAAAACAGGCAGGAGGCAAGGCAGTAGGTGACTATGGCATTGGTTCTAGGAATAGCAGGGGGGAGTTACTAGTTGAGTTTGCAGAGCGCAATAACTTACGAATCATGAATACCTTCTTTAGCAAACGGAAGAACCGAAAATGGACATGGAAAAGTCCTAACGGAGAGACTAAAAATGAAATCGACTTCATAATGTGTTCAACCCCCGCCATTGTGCAGGATGTAGAGGTAATCGGGAAAGTTCGATGTAGTGACCACAGGATGGTGAGGTCCCGAATTAGCCTAAATCTGAAGAAGGAACGCAATAGATTAGTAAGAAAGAAACCCATCAACAAATTAGCGGTGAGGGGGAGGGCAGAAGAGTTCAGGATCTCGCTACAGAATAGGTATTCAGCTCTAACTGAGGATGGCGACATTACCCTAGAGGCAAGGAACAATAATTTCAGAGATATCATTACTGAGTGCGCGGTAGAAGTAGGCGGTAGGATAGATAGAGAGGATACCGGTAAGCTGTCTAAGGAGACGAAAGATTTGATTAAGAAACGGCAGAGTATGAAAGCTTCCAATCCAACAGACCAGATCGAATTGGCCGAGATATCAAAGCTAATCAATAAGCGCAAGGTGGCCGATATAAGGAAGTATAACATGGAGAAAATTGAGCATGCTGTAAAGAACGGGGGAAGCCTTAAAGCGGTAAAGAAGAAATTGGGCATAGGCAAAAACCAGATGTATGCGATAAAGGACAAGGCGGGCAACGTCATCACTAATATGGACAAGATAGTCAAAGTAGCCGAGGAGTTCTATACAGATCTCTACAGCAGCCAAAGTAGTCAGGACCGTAATGAGATTGGCGGTAGGAAAAACAGTCAGACGTTCCACCAGTGACGAAGGACGAGGTCAAGAAAGCACTAGAAACTATGAAAAGGGGGAAATCAGCTGGAGAGGATCAGATAACTACAGATTTGCTGAAGGACGGGGGGATATCGTGCTAGAAAAACTGGCCACCCTGTATACGCAGTGCCTGGTGTCATCGACGGTACCGGAAGCATGGAAGAATGCAAACATTATCCTCATTCACAAGAAAGGGGACTCTAAGGACCTTAAAAATTACAGACCAATCAGCTTACTGTCTGTTACGTATAAGGTATTTACTAAGGTAATCGCTAATAGAATCAGGACAACCTTAGACTGCAATCAAGCAAAGGATCAAGCAGGGTTTCGGAAACGGTACTCTACTATCGATCATATCCATACCATCAATCAGGTGATAGAAAAATGCGCGGAATATAACCAGCCCTTATACATAGCATTCATTGATTACGAAAAAGCATTTGACTCAGTTGAAACCTCGGCGGTGATGCAGGCATTGCGAAATCAGGGGGTAGACGAGCCGTACGTGAAAGTGCTGGAAGATATATATAGTGGCTGCACAGCAACCATAGTTCTGCATAAAGAAAGTAACAAAATTCCCATAAAGAAAGGTGTTAGGCAAGGAGACACAATCTCCCCAGTACTATTCACAGCTTGTTTAGAGGAAGTATTCAGAGACTTGGAATGGGAGCAGTTAGGGATAAGGCTAGATGGAGAATACCTCAGTAATCTGCGATTTGCTGATGACATTGCCTTGCTAAGCAACTCGGGAGATGAACTGCAAATAATGATTGATGACCTGGACAGGAAAAGTAGAAAGGTAGGCTTGAAAATCAATATGCAGAAGACTAAGGTAATGCAGCCTCGGGAAGGAACAGGGGTTTACAATAGGTAGCGAAATACTGGAAGTAGTAGGCGAATATATCTACTTAGGACAGGTAGTAACCGCAGATCCGGACCATGAAAAGGAAATAACAAGAAGAATAAGATTGGCATGGAGCGCATTTGGCAAGCACTCGCAGATTATGACTAGCAGCTTACCGGTATCGCTCAAGAGGAAAGTATACAACAGTTGCATCTTGCCTGTACTCACCTATGGGGCTGAAACGTGGAGGCTAACCAACAGAGTTCTACTTAAGTTGAGGACAACCCAGAGGGCTATGGAACGAAAAATGGTAGGGGTAACATTAAGAGATAGAAAGCGTGCAGAGTGGGTCAGAGAAATAACTCAAGTTAACGACATTCTAGTGGAAATTAAGAAGAAGAAATGGACATGGGCAGGACATGTAGTGCGAAGAGAGGATAACCGATGGTCGCTGAGGGTAACAAACTGGATTCCAAGGGAAGGAAAGCGTAGCAGGGGGCGGTAGAAAGTTAGGTGGGCGGATGAGATTAAGAAGTTCGCAGGGGTCAAGTGGATGCAGCTAGCACAGAACCGGGTTAAGTGGAGAGATATGGGAGAGGCCTTCGCCCTGCAGTGGGTATAATCAGGCTGATGATGATGATGATGATGATGATGATGATGATGATAATCAGCACGTTCGAAAAGGAAAAGTACGATCTGCTTCTTACGAGGCCGGTGTGGGGTAATATAAAAGAAATATTCACAGTATTATAAACAGGAACGTTGCCAGCAAAGACGTTTTTGGAGGGAAGATATTTTTTTTTACCATGGCGAACGTAGCGTCTAATCTGCAAGAAACCGAAAACAGTAGACAATGTCTCTCACACTGTTGGGAAGGAGTATGTTTTTGGGATATACTCCGACGAATAATAAAGGATTTTCTAATAGACACGCCGGACGTTCAATATTTAAGCACAGTTAATGAGTATGGGATTTCATTTTATGTAAGGATGTTCTGCGCCTTCACTGTATATGACGCTCTAAAATGACAAGCTATCACTCTGAAATAAATGTAAGACCTGCCCGAATATATTTTCAAGATAGTATAGAATGGTTTCTCGTCATAAAAAAGCGGCAGCAGAACCTCCCGACTGGCTTTCAAGGCCTGAGCTGTTACTATTGTTGCGGAAAATTTGCTAACTCATCATGAAATCCCTATAGGTACCTAGCAATGTGCTCTTCATGTTGTGATTGAGTTTTTTTTTTTTTTTTTTTGTGAACTATTGCGTGGTTGTCAGGA
>NC_139351.1:8890002-9004041 GCF_055883805.1 Amblyomma maculatum
GACTGCCAGAGAGAAATTATACAATATGTTCGAAGCTCGATCCTCATGCTGATGTCTTGCAGGGGAAGAAATATTCTGCGGTGTTTTTATACATTAGCAAAAAGCAAGTAGTTTTACAGAGCAGCACTTAAATTTTTTCTTCCATTATTAGCTAGCAGTATGGAAAACGAAAAAAAAAATGAGTGCCTTCTCCATAAATGGAGACGTCTACATAAAATTGCCACGAGCACTGCTGCGGAAGGCAAGCGCAAGGTATCCTGCAGCTGCAGCTAGGTAGCTAGACGTCTTTGTGCAGTGACTACACGCCAGAGGTTTCCTTACATTTCGTGGTCCACACCAGACAAAATTTCAAACGATATGTTTTGTGCAGACACTAGCTACAGATGGTGTGTACTGAACCAGGTGATGGTTTCAGGCCTCAATACTGCAGGCACTGCTTTGACAAGCTAGCGTCGCTTCGTATTCCTTCATTTACCCACTTTCTTTGAATGAAAAAAAATCCTGTTCATTTCTACGCAGTGGTGTTTAGCTGCGTACATTAACTTTCCGTTTTAAATAAACATCCCTCTTATGTGATAAAACAGAATACATGATATATATTTTTTGTTATTGAAACGTAGTGTTTGAAATCCTCGTTTCTATAACGCATTTTTGCGACGTCTCGCAAGCATAACAAATTTCATATAAAGTTTCTTCGGCTGCGCCGTTCAAAAAGAATATTCATTTTGCCGCTGAGTGTTCCACTGTGGCAAATGATTCAGAGTAACCTCCTGCAGCCGATGATATTTTTAACCAAAATACCTTTAGGTCCATGCGTTTCAGCTAGTCGAGTGTCACTGAAACTAATTATTTCAAACAGAAAAAAGTTGAAACACTTATTCATGGAATAGTCATAGGTGTAAAGATTCATACATACTTCTTAAAATTGAACGCATTGTGGCTGAACACTAAGAAATGAGTATAAAAATAAAGCTGTATTTAAGTAAAATAACTCTTCCTATAGCGATTATGTCTGCAATACACCCTTAGCGAAATGACGCTCACTAAGAAAAAAAGAGCAATTTTTCGTTTTTTGGAGCGCTACCTCAAAAACACCCGAAGAATGGGTCAAGACAGTAGGTACCGAAATTCTGATTTCAGGGAATACAGTTGGAGGTATTTTGAGCACTTATCAGGCACTTCATCCACATCTCTGATAACTCATCATCACCCCTTCTTTCACGTAAACTTCCTCCTATTTTGTGAATCAGTATCATAATCGAACGCTTTGTGTGTTCGTTCCTCGACGCCATTTTTGGCTGTGCTATTAAAGCTCGGTCACCCAGACAGAATCAGGTCTTCGCTACATGAAGAAGCAGACATTTAAAAGTTTTGTCGAAGCGTTCCAGAGGTTGAAGGCGCCAGAATTCTCGTACTGCTCCACCCAATTCTCAGCGTCGTGGCTTGGGAGGCGAGGAAAAACGGGAGTGTCGTCGCGCTGACAGGTGCTAATAATGCCGGTTGGCTGACCTGACGGCGTAGCCTGGCACCCGTGAGTGTGAGAAGTGCAGCAGCTCGGGGAAACCACAACCGGAGGGGATGTTGATCGTGATGTTTTCTACTGGCAGAGTGGCCGATTCGACCGGAGCGTAGCTGCTGAAACGCCATTGAAGACGCCATTGTTTCGACAAACAATGGCGTCGAGGAACGACCACCCAGAGGGTTCAATCATAATGACGATTTACAAATGAAGATGATGTTCACGTGAAATGAAAGGAAATGATGAGTAATCACAGAAGTGAATGAAGTTCACGATAAGTGCTCGCAGTATATACCACGTTTCTAATTCCCCATACCTCCCTCTCATTTAAATAGCAGAAGCATGCTACATGGCAGTCTCAGTGGTATGGCACTAGCGAAGCGCTGTCTGAAGAATATACGCTTTAAATTTTGACACGGAGGGCGCTAAACCTATACGCCAAGTGGAAGGACGTTAGGGATGCCTAAAAGCATATAAGTAAGAGAGATAGTGCGAGTTGTTCCCTGGCACAGCGACATTTGTTGCGAATGCTGTCTTCCAACTCGCCGTCTTGATCGCTTTGGCAATAGCTGTAGTGAAGTCACCTTTGTTGATGGCATGTAGTCTTGATGACATCAAAAAGAGATATTTGCGCAATGGGCTAGTAAGGCTTATGCTCTAAACATTACCTTAAATCATAAAAAAGCGTGTAACAGGAACGACAGACGCAGCACAAGACCGGCGATGCATACGCGGTGTTATTTGTGTGCTCCCTCTGTATTATCCTGTGTCTGTGTTCACTGTTTCCAGCTTTGTAAGCGCCGACATCTGTCAGTTACAAGCAAAAACCTTCGAGGTGACAGAATATGTATCAACAGAAAACATGGTAAACGGGCTGCTTTTGCTTATTTCAGAACAATTTTCTTTTTGCCGTAAACTTAAGAAACCTGTGATATGATAGAAAAAAAACATAAAAACAGCAACAGAATAGAATGTTTCTTTTAGGAAAGCTGACATTAAATCTGTATCTTAAGAAAATTTTCCTGTAGTGTTTGGTTATAATATTTCTTAAACGCACTTTTACACACTGCCACGTTTCACATTTAATGAAAGGCAAATCGCAGTACTTTTGAGCACGTTTATAGGAGCTTACGTTTTGCAGGAGGGCACAGATACTCCTTGCAACATTCCGGAAATCTTGAGTTCTTTTCTCCTCGGCTGATTAAAGTGCATCCAGAGCCCACAAGACTTGCTAAAAGAGGGCACCTGCATTAAAACAGTTCCACAGAACAATTTACGTGCAGATTAGAGGCACATATATCTCACATATCAACATATTAGTCACAAAAACAAATTAACCTTTACACAAGCACTGCTAGGAACACGGGGTTGCGAAAGGCCTCAGTATGTTGCAAAATGTGTTTTGGGAATCGCAGAGCTCAATGTTCAATAAAAATGAAATTATCGACACTTGTGTGCATTGGCAACTTATACTGCAGTCTTTATACTGCGTCTTATGCTAATACTGCGCAACCCCTCTTTGAAGAAGAGGGGTTGCGGAAGGATACTTGAGCTGCAGAGGCATGATCTCGTAGGTCACGTTCGTGAGTTGCCGCAAGAAGGGATAAGGGTCAACGTAACGACGAAGTTCCTCGCACATGTCCACACGTCGGACTGGGAGACAGTGAGTGTGAGGGAGGCAGAAGGGTAGTGGGCATCACGTTGCTGAAGGTAGTAACAGTGCTTTCAGGAGCGCTGAGACTCGCCAAGCCAGACGCGAGCAATACGGTGGGCAGAATCAGCGAGGACGATGGCATCAGAGTGAAGAAAGAATCGGCAAGAGGCAGTAATGTGTGGAAAGGGAATGAACTGTCGCGGCAGAAAAAATGGAAGAGTATCCTGCGGTATCGTGTTGTGAGGAGTTATAGGCGATGGTTATGAAAAGCAACGGTCGCTAAGGGTAACAAATTGGATTACAAGGAAGGAAAGCGTAGTAGGGGGCGACAGAAAATAAGGTGGACGGATGAGATTAAAAAGTTCGCAGGGATGAAGTGAATGCAGCAAGCAGAGGCCCGGGGTATAATTGGAGGAATGTGGGAGAGGTCTTCGCCCTATAGTGCGTATAGATCGGCTGCGAATGATAAGGGATGATGACGTTCGAAAACTTAAGAGACGCCCAAGTCAAGATGTTGGTAGGATACAAGAATTCACATGTCGGTCAGAGCGATTAAAGGGGCAGTGACAACGTCGTTCGATTTGCTGCCGTTTTATACTTCTGTGAACCACGTTCAAGTCCGTGATTCTACTCACAAAGCTTTAGATCCTAGCGCGCGATGCTTATTTGGAAAAACTGGAAAGAAATCGGAATCGGGAAACTCCTCCCACCGAAAATGACTGCCATTTTGAAATGCTCGTATGACGTTCTGCAATGCAGGTGGCAATATAAAAGCACATGTCTCTCTTTCTTTTGCGAACGATTGACATAGGCATCGTCCCCATGCAGAAGTACTTGATGAAAATGTTAGTGTACAAAAGTGACACAGAGTACGGTTTGTTTTCTTAAACATAAGGCAAGGTCACACTCAGCGGGTCACACTCACGACCAACGGTCGCCTACAGCCCTAGTGTGAGGTTTCCGGCCCCGCGACGCCGACGAATCTGATCAGCGAACGGTCGCCCTATCTGAGGCTGAGCGAGAACTTGATAACCGATGACCTAACGGCCTGAGCAGCTGTGCTTGTCTCCAGCTTAACCGTCTTAAAAAAAGGAAAAGAAGCAGCTACACATTATATGTTCTCCTTCTTATTAGCAATGAACTTGGCCAGAAATATCTGTCGACGCCGAACTGCCGACACGTTCCGCGACGCGTAGGCCTAACGCGAGTACTCGGGGTTCGGGTGTAGAGTTTTTGCGATTACGGTGTATACGCATTCACAAACTTTAGTGGCTGCATGTGTGACCGTTGAGTGTAGTTCTAGTACTAGTACTATTCACCCCAAATCGACGACTGTTTAGATCACAATGGATGTGCACATTAAGCGGGAAGCGTCGATGTGACCATGTCTGGCGAGCTAAGCCGGCAGCTTTCGGCGTCGCTTGTAGATACCCGGCGCAGGCAGGGGACGCAACGTCCACGGCGCTTCTTGCAGCGTTTTTGCACTTTGTAAACAAACAAAGGTGCAGCTGATGTGAAAAGAAGAGAATAATTTTGGTATTACAAGCTCAGCTTGCGTTTTATGCCATGCGAACGAGCAGCATACATCCAGTCATATACAAAAGCTATGTAAACAAACACGCTGGGGGCGCAGGCGTCATTTGCGAGTCGGCGTATTCCAGTGGCAGTTTAGCTCTCACACAAAATATTAAACGGTGTATATTCACACTGAAGCACTCATGACTCATTTTCTGGGCAATTACTAAAAAAACTTAAGGTTAATTTCGGGAGTCGGTCGCAGTCGCGCGGCTGCGGGGGAGACGGAGACGGAGACGGCGGCGGATTGAAGGCCCTTGTTTTGGTGCGGTTAGTGAAGCCCATTCGAATTGCGTTGGGTTTTGCGATGACGGAGCTGAAGTGTAGGCGTCGGCGCATGCTTTCTGGCGCTGGCCGTGGCCGGAAACATATTTTTGCAAATATGCTTTACCAGCAGAAAATAACCAATTTTGACTAACACGTGCTTGTAACAGCAAGTCAAGAGGCACCACTTCGTTCAAAAGTTTTGTCTCCTCTTCTGATGTCTCGTCAACGTATGCTTGCTTAGGTCTTCCTCTCAGTTTTTCGACCGAAAGAGCGAAGGGCGATAGCTGAGCAATCAGCAACACAACGTTAATCACTCCCCCCTTTCACGGCGCACACAGCGGAAGGAATCGTTGGACATGTATCTTTTTATATGCGGGAGAGCTTGTTTTAAAACAAGCTCTCTGATGACGTACGGATAATACGAGGTATGACACAAAAGAAACGAGACTAAGTGTGTAGCTTCAAAACAAAAGTAGAATTTCGCAGTGGTGAGACTCTTAATCAACACTACTACATTCAAGTACTAAAAAAACATCGTGAAAAAATTTGGAAAAAAATGTCACAGTTGTGGAGTAATGGATGGCTGTTGCACCAGGATAATGCACCCACGCACACGCCTCGGTCAAGCAGTTTCTGGCCAGCAAAAACATTACTGTGATGACGCATCCTCCTTATTCACTTGATTTGGCTCCATGCTACTTTTTTTTATTTCCTCATTTGAAGAGGTTCTGTCACAAACGGAGACTCTCCTTAAGGGCCTTCCAAAACCCTCGTTCCAAAACTGTTACCGGCAGTGGCAGCACCAGATGCAGAAGTGTGTGAATGCTGAAACCGACTACTTAGAAGATGATATTGTTGCAGAGATATGGTTCTGTAAGTGCAGTAATTTACTTGACCAGTCTCGTCTTTTTTTGTGTCACACATCGTATGCTTCTCGTAGTATGCTTAAATATTACAGCATCAGCCCATCGATTTTGGCTTCCTTCAAATCATCTAGAAGCCCAAAACAAGTCCCAAGATTACTAAGGCCCCATATTAGAGTGAGTGCTTCTCAAAGAAAAAAGAAGAGAATATGCAAATAATTTTTTGTGAACAAAAAAGATCTCAGTGACCACAGTCCACGATGTGTATGCAAGAGGGCAGCCGAAAGAGCGAATGGAAGACGACAAAGGGATGATATGTCGTTGTGATGTCAGCGGCCACTAGTTGCCATTAACCAGAACGGTGCCTTTGAAATAAGAAAAAATTTAATTTCAATACTGGACCGAATGGGATCAAAATTGGAGGAAATATAATCTAAGGTGTGTGGGGTGCAATAAAATAGTCAGTTTTTGCTGAAATGTTATGCCTCCTTTAAGGCGCTCAGTAAGACCGTTCGTTTTTAGATAGGCCGTTGTGGACTTGTGGCGGGTATAGCATGAGCGGACAAGGTCATGAGCCACTTGAGACAAAAAAGCGACCGCGATCGGTGCGCAGCTGACAATTCGCAGTCGAAAAAAACTGCAGAACTGTGTCAAAAATACGACAAAATATCCTGTAGTTCTGTTGTAACCGTCAAATTTTTCTGTAGTTCTGTAATACTTTTCTGTAGTATATTTCTGTTGCTTGTAGTTCTGTAGCGCTTTTCTGTTGTAACTATAGAAATTTCTGATGTTACTATAGAATGTTCTGTTGTCACAACAGGTTTCCCGTCAAAAACCGCACAGAAATTCTGCCGTAACATCAGAAAATTTTCTGTAGTTTTTCCCGACTGGGAAGGAGCGCCACGAAGGAATATGCATGATGGCAATGCAGAAGAAAGTCTGCAACGTCGGAGGGACAGCTGATGAGGATAGCTCTGGTTATGGCATGCCAGGTGTCGTATACGGCCAGCACGGCAATATTTTGGTTCCCGGAAGTCGACGTAGGAAGTGGCTTAAGCGCCCCGAGACAAACGTAAGAAAACGGCTCAGTCGGTACTGCAAGTGGTTGTGGGGCCCATTAGGCTGAACTAATTGGCCCATGATTTTCATCTGGTGGCCGAAGAAGCTGCATTACTTGTCGTTCACTTGAAAACCGACGCAGCGGAAGACGGCCAGGGTCGTAGAAAATCGGTGAAGGTGGTTTGTGAGCTTGGAAGAGAAAAAATTATCTAATTAACATAAACACGCCGTCCACTTGGAGCCAGGGAAGAGCGAGTTCATCACGGGTTTGAAAGTCTCAAGATCGTTACAGAGGCCGAACAGCATGACCTTAATTGATATAGTTCCAGCCAGCCAGCCAGCCAGCCAGCCAGCAGCCAGCCGGCCGGCCACTCGGCCAGCCAGCCGGCCAGACGGCCAGCCAGCCAGGCAGCCGCAGGCAGGCAGGCATGCATGTGGCATTGTGGCGCCATCCTTGCTGAGTGAGCTCGTGAAACTCGTTGCTTATCTGGATGCTGACATTTCGGTGCAAGCATTAAAGATAATTGCTACCCGCAATATTTCTGCCTAAACTGTTTGTCAAGAACAAATAATTTCGTATTTGGCGCAATCTCATTTATTGCATACGACATCAATTACGTACCGAAAATTCTTCACAAGAATGCCTTTCTCCACAAAAAGGTGCTACGCTTGCACCATAATCATCCATTTATCCCTAGATCCTCCCTCGGGACGCATGTAAGATGATTTCAACAACTCTTGATTTCACGTTGATTTTATGCAAACTTGAGAACTTGCTTAAGACGCAGCACAATAATTTAAAGCAATACTTAGCTGTCATTGCGATGTAACAATATGTTCACAATAGTATCTCACAGGTACGTACAATTGTCTCACAAGTGTGACCAAACATTCAGCAATAGACCTTCTATGGCGGACTTAAATACGTTCTTGAAGTGCTGGGCAACGCTTGAGAGAAATATTTCGCTACTGAACAGAAAGGCAGCCTTTTCTCGTCAGCATTAAAAAGAGTCTCACAACACTGGACTGTTGCCACACAATTATTGTCTGATATTTACATCACTTCTTTTTTATGGCGGTCCTAATTACTTGTGCGAATGGAGAAAGATAAAAAGCAAAGCCCTGCAACACGCCTGATGATAAGACACGTTCCGTTGTATGTGATCACAATACAATTAAATTATTTCAAATTGCTTCACATAATTGTTAGACGCCAAAAAAATCAGGTTTTTGTTTTTTCCTTCTCTTTGCATATTTTTGTTGTAGCAAACGGCCGCTCGAAATAGAGTTTGATCATATTATGCTATGGTTCAGCCTGCTCTAGCTGCTGGTTCCTGATATGTGGTTCATATTGGTAGAAGAAGAATGGGGGTAGTACAGTTAGTATTAGAGCCAGGCGCTGAAGTGTTCATGCTTTAAATACTCCGTCATTTACTCTAAGTGCTCAACAAGCTTTTTAAGAAAACATAAAAAGCGGCCGGATATTATAAGATACTTCGTAAGACAAATATGGTTGCAACTCATCAGCTTTTTTTTTTTGTGATATGCAAGTTTAAAACAGAGACTTGTTTCAATATGCGTGCAGTTAGGTCCAACTTTATATTTTTGCCACATAAAAATCGCTCAACTCGCACTCACAGGTCGTACGCATTTCTCGATTGTTCTCAATAAGGCTCGAGGAAAACACAGGTCGGCGCCTCTGCCCTGTTATTTAATAGAGCCTCAAGAGGCACGTGGGTCTTGCCGCCCCTTTCTCTTGTGCGCAATAAAGGTTCGCCGCAGACAATTTTCATGATTGTGTCCCTTTAAGAGTATAACACAACCGCACCAATGGCTCCCGTAAGCGGTTCCCGTTTACGATTTCCGTTCGAGCTAATGCACTTTTCCAATGGCTAATATATACTTTCTTAATTTGTGCGTCTATTACGTCACATACATAATCTCAGGCATGATCTCCCACATGTATTGCTTACGTTCATAAGCTCCCAGATTATGCGAAAAACCATCCAACATAAGTACAATGCCCCACTTTAACCAAGTTATTAGGCGCTGCATGCCTTAGGAGTTCCAAGCCTGACCCAAGATCCAAAACCCCCGTGTTCAATACCCATTTCGCTTTTGCCTCCCATTAGCAGCTGCCAAATTTTGTACAAATCTATTTTATCTCTAACTCTCCATGTCTGTAGCGCACACGACCTTTCATTTTGCAAATTGCAGAGGCAGGCTTGTAATTCTTAGCCCATAATGCGCCGCATGCTCACCGCCGCATCCTCCTATGCCACTTTACAGCTTGCACTTTCAACTTCCCTTCTGCTCCTTTCCTTAACCGCGGAACTCATCCCCTTCGCCGCCTTTAATTTTTGCCTTGCTGTGGGTCGCAAACCCAAGGTCTACCCATAAAATTACCCCCTCTCATTGGCTATCTTTGGCTTCTTGCAATACCACCCCCATGCTGCGCAGTGATCATCCGTAGTCATCACTACCTTCTGCCATGACTGCCCCCCTGTTTGCCCATTGCGCCGATGCCACATTGAGGTGTGCATTCCTTCGATCTTGCCGCTCAGCCCAAGAGTCAGAAACGCCCGTTCCGTCTTACGCTATTCCCTTCTTTCTCCCATAAGTGCTGCGGGAGAGGGGGGGGAGGGGTCATTGAGGAAGGATTTCACCGCCCCATTCAGCGATTTGCCCACCGTTATGTGTGGCGTTTAGCCCTGCTGCCAATTATCACAGGTGGCAGATGGCCTGTTGCGCATGCAGAAAGCGCAGACAGCTCCAGCGAAAAGGGCGTGCCGGCCAGCAACAACCGTCTAGGAACTGCGGTCCCAATTATGCATAAAGCTGCGCTGTCCAACTGAACTCAATTCTTGACACTTTCATGATATGCTTAGGCTCCGAAGACAAATATTAGCCTGCCCGCTATTTTCCGGGCCGTGGTGTGAAGGGTTCTAAATGGTTTAGTAGAGACGTACCATGTCATTACTGCCGTTTTCTTCACCCGGTCGTACTCAATTTTGCAGCATGACGTAGCTTGGGAGTCTGTGGACCTGTTCTCCTCTTTAGAGATAGGGTTTATGCATGACAGTAATGCTGGAAATATGCAAAGACAAAAATTAATTTTTTGACCCTCTTCGTCAGTCTAAGGCTTTCTGTCTAGTGGCCCTGAAGGCTACAGCATGAACCATTATGCATGGACAACAAAGCCTACCAAGCACGAATATTGCTTTGATTAGTGAAGCCAGTTTGCAATAAAGTACGCCAGTGATCAGCTAGTACAAGAATCTATTTCGCAATGATTATGTGCATACTTTACTTGATCAAACTCGCGACTGTTTTTTATATTGTTTACAAAGATACTTTAATTGCTCTTTTAATGTTGAAATTATTTACATTTAGTTAAGACTAAATAAATGAGCGGCCTTCACATACTTGCGCATCCGAAGATGGACAAGGGAGACATGGACAACAGAAGGACTACCTTCCAACTGATAATTTAATGACACAAAGTGCAGATTATATACGCCTTATACCATGACTTCATACGATAAGGGTGCCTACAACACGTGTCCGCGGACAAAAACGTCAATTCTTTGGCCGTCACTGAAACGAGTTTTGTGCACCCGGTTTAAATGCGAAAGCCTTTATTGGCGAATGAGTAGCGTGATCACATTCTGTGCACTGAAAGTGTCCTGCGCACTGGCACTTAAATTTTTTCTCCGCTGGGAACGAACACCTATCATTCTGATCCCCAGCCGAGCGCGCAAACCACTACTACACAGTGGGTTTGTGAGAAACGCATTCTTGTTTTCCCTCTTTAGACTCCATCTTATCCAATGTCCCTGTCTATAGCAAGCCGGCCATCCACGTGGCAACGAAGGGGGAGCGACTGTGCCTCGGGGGAGGGTATAAAAGGGAGACGGACGTGGTAGCTAGTGGACGCGCGACGATGACGGGGGAGTGGAAATCCTGGCCAGCCAAGCCACAGCCGTGCCTAGAGCACTGCCGCACGCCAGGCTGCCGGTGGCTCCAAAGCCCAAGCGACGCAAGTAGTGCGCGCCATCGCGCCAAGCTCTCCTGCTCATTTCGGATTCGGCACCGAAGAAACCGGTCTCCTACCTCGTGTCCTCCGTGGGCGCGATTGGAGCGAACTGAGCTCCTCTTCCGAAGAGAGGAAAACACCCCCTGACAGCGTTTATCGCGAGTAGCGGCCATTGTTTGGGTAGGACCTTCGTACTGAATAAAATGCTTTCCCTCAACTGGGTGAGGAAGGGGGCTTTGCCAGGGGCGTCGGATGGATGATAGTAAGTTGATGTGGTATTTGTGACCTTGGGACGCAGCACTTTTGGGTAAAAATACCTCTTCCTGATAACACCAATAGAGGTAAAGAAATTGTCTCATAGTTTGTCTACAAAGCGTTGTTTCAAATAAACTCTACTGTAAAACTAGCACCGAAGGGGTCTGAAGGGGTCATTATTATAACTGTAATTGCCCGCATTCCTCCTGTTCACTAATAAACTTTTATTCACACATTGGCGAGTTAGACATATAAATGGAACCGCATGAGAGGGGAATATGATACAGTAACCCAGAAGAATTAGCTAAAAATAGACGCCGATGTTTCATCATAGATTTAACTTTTGAGTTAGTCCTTTTGACTATTTTCCCAACTTCTCGGGTACCGAGAGCACCATGCTAACGTTGCTGCGTTTTGAAAATTTTTAAGCTAATCGACGTGTTGCTGAAGTCAATTACCACTGCTCTATTTTCCCCTCCTCTTGATGTCAGCCACCTTCGTCTTCTTGTATAACCACCTTCAAGTTGCACTTCGTTCATCACTTGTAATCACCGTCTCCTTGCTCTGTAGCCAACCTTTCTGTTCTCTGTGCCGGCGCCCCATTCCGGTGTACATCCTATATGAAGAAGCATAGGTGCAAAGCGTTTATTAGAGCCGGCCGAGTTGATTAGCAAAGCGGGTGGATCCTGTGAACACATCACCCGTTTTAATAACGGCCAAGCAATTGAAGTTCTATCTGCTGGCCACGTGATGGTGACATTTCGTTCAGTGTATTTAATGCGCACTTTGTTTCACTGAACAATCAGCTGGAAGCTAGCACTGTTGTTGTCCTCGCGTTTCTTGCCCATGTTCGTGTGCGCTAGTACGTGATTGCAATGCACTGACTCGCCCAACAGTAGACTTCTTCTTTTAACCACATCTGGCAGCACGCGGGCTGCCAGAGGGTGGCTCGAACGTGAGCCAGCGGTTCGCTGTTTCTAGGGTCGCTTCGCCCACTTCCGGTTGCTGCTAGAATGTGTCCATATTTCTCTGGATGAGTGTTTTCGGGCGGCTCGCTGGCTCCCAGACTCGTCAGGACAATTTTGTGTTTACGGCGCTGGCTTCGCTCACGCAGTTAGCAGACGACGGAGAGGTGATATGGGGAACCATGTGCCGCCATTTTTACATGGGCTAGAAGAACCACGGTGCTTCATGCGAAGTTTATTTGACCAGGAAGGTAGCACAGCTCTTCTTTTCGACTTTTCCGCAATGCACTTTATCTCTGATGGTTTTACCAGTCACTGTTTACTTATTTCGCGCGCGTGTGGAAAGGTGCCTCGTCTCGCCATTTTCAACCATATATGTGTTTGTGCTCCATTGATTTCGGATTCGTAAAATATATTTCATCTGTCAAGTTCATAGCCTAGGCGTATTTTGCGACGCTTTTCGAAGACCGCCGAGGTTATGACCGCGTGTTCCACCTTTCAGTACGTGCTCAGACACGCTCAGTAATGCATGCATGCACATAGCTAACGTGTTGGACAAGCAAGAAGCGTCTGCTATTTCATTTCATGCGCAGTGAAATGCGGACGTGCCTTTCAAAATTCTCAGAAATATTTAAAATGTACAAAATGCATGCGCTACCATCTTCCTCTTGATTCATTAACGAAAAAATATTACCAGCGTCGCGCGACGCAAAGCCATATTCTCACGCCTTTCATGCGAGCGCTCGTTCTCCACTTTGAACACGTAGCAGACAGATAGCAGACGCTGTTTTTATACCTGCCTCTTTAGCGTAATGACATAAAATCAGCTGTATGCAGCTAAACTTTTATTGACGGTACAGATGCTTTCACGAGAAAAGTATTCAACTAGCTGGTCTGTTCGTACTGACGTTATTCATGCATTACGGCGGGCGGCAGACGTTTTAAACTTTGGCGTCGGCTCAACATCACACCTCACTTCCCAACTTCACACTTCAACTTCACGTTTCAAATAGAGCTGTCACACACATCAAAACGGTCTGCGTGCTTTCGCGGAGCAGGCAAAATATGTGGTTTAATAGATAACACTGGGAGGGGTTACAGCTGAGTCATAGATCTGCGATAATCCGAGAACACAGAACATCCATTAATTAAATATGTGAGTGAAATTTCTTATATACTTTGCCAAAAGAAATACGTTAAAGCGTGCGCGTATTTTCGAAGACGTCTCAGAGCTAACGTGTGTGCTCCGCAGCCTACCGAAATCCACGCTCTTGCGTCGTCCCGAAGTTCAGCGGTCTTTGGGCGACCATTATAACTTCGCGTTGTTTCATTCACAGCGAGGGAGTCTTTTTTATTTTATTTATTTATTTATTTATTTATTCAATCCTCAAAGGCCCCATTTAAGGGGTATTACATGAGGGGTGGGCTTGAAGTACGGCGGTTACAATAAAAAATGTCTTTCGATGGCAGTCTTGAAATGATGAATGTCGGTTAGTGAGGCAATGTGGTCGGAAGGTCGTTCCAATCCAGGGCGGTGCGGAGAAAAAATGGCTTTTGGAATGTTATCGTATGGGCGCGCTGGGGGTAGACGGCATTGGAGTGGAGATGACGAGATGACCAATGGGCTGGACGGATGAACACGTTGTTAGGTGGCAAGCTGTGATAAAACTTATGATAAAGAGAAAGGCGAGCTAGTTTCCTGCGTAAAGCTAGATTGTGAAGTTCAAGTTTGGATTTTAGTACGGTAACATTGGTGCGATAGGAGTAATCTGAAAGAATGAAACGTGAAGCTCGATTTTGAGTAGATTCCAGTAAATTGATCAGATTAGTTTGGTGAGGATCGAATATAGCTTGAGCGTACTCAGGTTTGGGTCTGACAAGCGAGGTGTAAGCAATTAGTTTGACAGAAGAGGGAGCTAATGAAATGTTGCGGCGTAAGTAGTCAAGAACGCGACAAGCGGAGTTGGTTATATGAGAAATATGACTGGACCAGGATAGGTCACTGGAGATATGAATGCCTAGATATTTGATAGTGTCAGTTTGAGTTATAGGAAAATCGTAAAGATGATAGGTAGAAGGTAAGTAGTTACGCCGACGGTGGAAAGAGACATGAAACGGTTTATTAACATTTAATTTCATAAGCCAGGTGTCGCACCATTCTTGCACGTTAAGCAGATCATTCTGTAGGATAGCGATGTCAGATTGGTTATTTATGGTGCGGTATATTACACAGTCATCAGCAAACAGCCGTATGTTAGATGTTATGCAATTTGGCAGGTCATTAATATAAATTAGAAAAAGTAAAGGGCCAAGTACAGTACCTTGAGGAACGCCTGACCGGACTTCGGAAAGGGTAGATGAATGGGAGTTGGCGACAACAAACTGGAGACGATTTGTTAGAAAATTATGGACCCAATTCAGTACACAAGGGTCTAAATTAAGGGTAGATAGTTTAAGCAGCAAATGGCGATGTGGGACTTTATCGAAGGCTTTTTCGAAATCTAAAAAAAAGGAGTCTGTGGGTATGTTAAGGTCGAGGTTCGTGTGAATATCGTGAAGGAAAAGAGCAAGCTGAGATTCACACGAATAGCCTTGACGGAAGCCGTGTTGATTAGGATGGAAATAGCCAACGGATGAAAGGGATGTTGCAACCTGGGAATAAATAACATGTTCCATAATTTTTGAGCAAACACAGGTGAGGGATATTGGTCTGTAGTTGCTGGGTGACGAGCGATTACCTTTCTTGAAGAGAGGAACGACCTTCCCGATCCTCCAGTCCATGGGAATGGTACCAGTGCTTAGCGACTGCTGAAAAATGAGCGATAAAACAAGGCTACTGACATGTTTAGTGTTCTTAAGCACCTTAGCATTAATGCCGTCGGTTCCCGCCGAGGATGAATTCTTTAGTTTATCAATGATATTAGAAATTCCGTTCGGGACAATAGTTAGAGGATACATTTGTGGATGAGCATGTTCTGGTGGCGAAGGGAGGTCGACAGAAGTCTCTTTAGTGAAAACAGCACAAAAAGTGTTATTCAGCATGTCAGCGACTTCGTGATCTTGTGCATTGCTGCCGTCACTACAAAGCAAAGAAATGTTGGTTGAGACGGAAGGACTGATTGCGTTCCAAAACCTTTTGGGGTCATTACGCAACATAGATGGCAGAGTGTTATCAAAAAAATTTTGTTTAGAGGAGTGTAATTGACTTTTATACTCTTTAGCTGCGCAGAAATACTTATCCCATGCAGAGGCATTGCCTGAACGCTTAGCAGATCGGAAAAGTCTTTTTTTCTTATTGTTTAAACGTTTTAGTGCCGAGTTAAACCATGGCGACTGCGCGCTCTCTATTATTGTGATAGTGGGGATGTACTTTGCGATTAGACGGAGCATTTCGTTTTTAAAAAGTTGCCAGTTAACGTCAACAGGCCTCTCTTGATAAGTGGCTGCAAAAGTGTCGCAAAAAGATTGTAGCTCAGAATTCATTCTTGTGTAGTCACCTTTATCATATAGTGTTAGGTTTTTCTTAGTTTTTTTGTTCCTGACCAAGCTGCAGTGGAGCGAGCCATTGATTACAGCGTGATCGCTAGGGGAGGGAAGAAAAGTAAGCGAAGAACAGATATCGGCATGTGTTGTTAAAATTAGGTCAAGAATATTAGACGAGTGCTGTGTAATACGAGTGGGCTCATTGACAAGCTGCGTTAGACCGAAAGCCATGCACGTGTTCACGAATTCACTTTCACTGTTGCACTTTGACATGGTAGAAACGGGATTGATCCAGTTTATGGAAGGATAATTAAAATCACCAAAAATAACGACGGGGGTATTATGATACATAGTCGTTAACGCTTGCAGTGAGTCATGAAATAAAGATATAAAGGAGTCGTCATTAGATGGAGGGCGGTAACAAACACCAATTAGCAGGCGCGGAAAGGTAGCATTACAACAAATCCAAACCATTTCTGGGGGGGTAGGAACACTGACCGGTGTGCAGCGCAATGATGGGCTAGCTGCGATAAGAACACCGCCGCCCCGTGTATTTCCAGATCTATCTTTGCGAAAAACGTCGAAATGAGGGAATGAAGGCAAAATCTCGAGGTCAGTTATTGATGAATTAAGCCATGTTTCTGTAAGAAGCAGCAAATCACAAGAAGAAGAAGATATGAGGCTGCAAATTTCATCACGTTTTGGTATAATACTGCGGATATTAGTGTACAAAAAATTTATCGGGGAATGACTAACATTGGGAAATTTGCATTGTACTTGCACTTCGCGCTATGATTTTTCAACCACTTTTTGTGCGATATGATCATAAATGAATGTCATGCTGTTCGCGATCAGTTTGTCGTGTCGTAGTTTAATTTTATAGTAGTGATCCTTTGCAAACTGATACAGCTTTTTCCGAGCAAGACGCGTTTCAGGCGAGAAGTCTTCACTGACACTGTAATTCGTTCCCTTAAAATTTTTGCACAAAGAAAATACTTATCTTTGTCCTTGTAATGGACAAACTTGACAATGATCGGCCTGCGTTTGCCATTTGAGTAAGTACCCAATCTGTGAGCACGTTCAATATCACGTGACTGCAAGTCAACGTCAAGAAACTGATGACAGTGGTCAATGATTAGCTTCTCGCTTTCTGAGCAAGATTCATTTGGGCTATCCATCAAACCGTAAAATACTAGATTGTTGCGGCGGGACCTATTTTCAGCATCTACAACGCGGGCGGACAGGGCAGATACCTGGGCCACGCACTCATTTGTTGCCGACTGCATATCGCTCAACTCTGAATTCAAGGACGGTAGAGGCATGAACTCTGTTTCAATTTTCTCTAGTCTGGTTTTCAGGTCTTCGAAGGTTTTATCATGGTCACATAGTTTTGCATTTATGGTTTTAAGCTCGCCAAGTATCTCTGACTGCCCGCTCTGCAGATCTTGTAATACTTTGACCAGTTCAGGGCCCGCTTGCACAAACGATCTTAAGACTGTCTTAGCTAAGTCCAGACTTAACTGGAGTCTTAAGGATAGGCCGCTAGCATGGCTGCTTAAGACTGGAGCCAAGACTGGGCTTCAGTCTTGACTTGAATAAGTCGCTTGCAAGATTACGACTCTAGTGCCGTCTTAGTTAAGACACAAGGACGGCAGGTACCTAAGTAGCGAAATAGGGGAAAGCAGGGATGTGCTGGCCCCGTCCCAGCTTTGAGATGTAAACATTGTCATTCTTGCGTTGTACTAGATCCGTGCCGTTGCTTTTTTGCGACTTAAGATTGTGCCATGAGGTAAATTGACCAACGTGGTTGCTGAGGGTGTTCGTGGAAGCTACTCTGGTGAACACGGGCCGAGCCGAAGTGAGCAACGAAGATTGCAGTCGGGTGTTTTGCTGTTTGGCCTGTGCGCTCACTAGTTCGTTTTTTCCTCTGTCAGCATTCGTTCTCCAGCAGTCTATTTCTTTGCAACTGTTGAAATCACTGGTTCTGCGTTTCGGCATCCGGCTGCAAGCGTACGAAGCATTTGGGCCCCTTTCGCGGCGCAGTAAGGCAGCCAAGCACATCGTGAATCAGTGAGCATTCAGTGAAAAGAAAAACAAAAAATAGAACGTGCGATGAAATCGTCCTTGTGACTAAGTGCGTCTCCGGTGCACGACCTCCTTAGAGGAGGTCGTGCTCCGGTAATGGCCGAAGAGCTTCCGCGTCCAACGCGCATGCTGTGATGTATAATTTTATTCGACGTATGTGTGTGTGCGCGTGTGTGTGTGTGGGCGCGCGCTGTGCACCGTGTGCATACGTCTCGTGGCGAAGTGACGAGTTGTGGGCGTGATAACGCCTGTGTCACGTCTGTGGTCGTCGGTGGCTGTGCTCTCTACATGCCTCCATTTTACTGACTCCGTACTGTAAACGACCCGTGATCAGCACAAACTTTCGTCCTTGGGTCGTGTTTGTGTTCACAAAGCATTTGGGCTGCGATTGGCGCGAATTGCAGTAACATTCGCGCTGCAATTAACGCACAAATGGCAAGAAAGGTTTTATGAAGTTGGATGTGAGGAAAAATCTGGAAGAGACACGCACAGACCACGTTTTCACTAGTTGCTGCTATTGCAGCATTTTATTTTATTACTTTATTTATGCAATGTGCGCCACAGATGTGCTACCATTCCCCCCCCCCCCCCCCCCGCTTTAGTACAGATATGTTCTTTGTATGAAGATTGGGAAATACTCAACCTTGCTATTATATTTGTTTTTTTCTGGCCGTATTTTTACCTTTTGACATAATAGGAATTGAGGTGTGGTGTGTTGCACTGCAGAAAACAGTCTAGTTTGATAGCTAACAAGGGGTATATTCATTACCTGTGTTGCTTGATGTTGATTAAATATAGTAAGCTTGACGGACAGGACTTTTAGTGTGGCACATGTCTTCAAAAAATGGAACAGCTGCCAGACGATTTGGTGATGCTCCACATTTGTGAACAGGGCATACACATGCGTACACATAAAACATCAAGTGCTTAAGCGACTCTTACTGAACGGTGTCAATGACAGGACTTGTTGCCTCTTGGCTGGAATACAAAGCACTCATGGATCAATTGTAGTCGTAACAAGTCATTGCTAGACATTTCGTCATTACAAGTCATTTTATTCATTTATAATCAATTGCAATTACAGGTCCTCGGTACACATGTGGGTCATCACAAGTCATAACCTCTAATAATCAATACCACTATCATTTTTCCTTTCACCTGTTCTCATATGACAGACACTTCCCGGTGACCGGTCCGCCGCTCACCTACTGAAAATTAACAAACCGACTATGTCTTCATTCAAGCACCCATTTAGTGCTGTCTGTACATCCTCTGCTCATACGTTTTGAGAACATGATTTTTTTGTTCACAGGATTTAGCATGTCAAGTTTTAAGCAATGTCACAGTCTGGATGTGCACAAGCTTACTGCGCCTTTTTTAACATACACTGAGATTGCCCAGTGCATGGCCAGCTTTGTGTTTAGTCACCATCTAAACGCAGACACCAAGGCAGAATCAAAGTAGAGTTCTCCAAATCTAACAGTCAAGTTCCATAAACTGGGCCACTGCGTTGTGCTCAGACAACATGAGTACCCATAGGCCGCCGAGCTGCAAGCTGTGATGTGAATGATGTAATTTAGGGCTTAGGAACAGCACAAAGGCTTGGTAATGAGAAATTATTGAGGCTGAAAACAAGGCAACTAAAGAAGGAAACAGTTTATTTTGCAAGAGGGAATTACTGAGAAAAATTATTCTTGAAAAAAAAAAACTCAACATAAGCAACAGGCATGCAAATTCTTGCTGGGCACTGGCCTTATTAGACAGTGACCAACTAGCATGAGCCTCTTGCTGCTGGCTGAAAACATTTTGCATGCACTTGCACAATGACATGGGCATGGCTGAAAAAAGGAATCATGCAGTAGACTGAAATCAGTGAACACAAAGAGCCTTAATAATAACCGTCAACATTTCCAAACAAGGACCACTGAATAGGAATGTTGCATGTTTATGTAATTTTATTTAATATTTAATGTATTTAATAAAATTGCATTGTAATATTCTAAATGTTACACAGGTACCTCTTGAAAGATTCAGTGCACTATGCTTCACATTGTGAAATACAAAACAGCAAGTTAATAATAATAATAATATAATATACTTTATTTTTCCTTTAATACAAGGAAAGGAGCAGCCGCTAAAAAGCTGCTTCGAAGAGCAGCTCGACGGGGCGGCTGCCCCTGTATGTGATGGCATTTAACAGCAGAGAAGTCACGCTTACGCAATGAATAAATAATGAATGGAGAAATAATTAGATTACAAAAAAGCACAAGGTAAATTAGGAAAAATACATGAAAATAATACAGAGACGCTGCAAGATAGAACACTTAATTTAAAAATATGTATTCATAGAAACATTTTGCGGATTAGTTTAATGGGAGGAAGAGAGAAATCTTGACCACTATAAGGAAATTATTGATTTAATATGGTAGGAAGACTGAAGCAAAGCATCTGCTTGACATAGTTCGTCTGGCATGCTGTAACGTGCCAATGCTCCGGGTTACGGGTGTCATATATGTTTATGCTGTCTTGAAGCGCTGCTATGAGTGCTAGTGTGTTGTCCTTTTTATTGATGTCTTGTTTATATAATCACAAAAGCCTGTAGGTATACAAAGATGTTACTTTACCCATTTTTAGCTGCTTAAATATTGGGCCTGTATGTTCAAGGTAAGAAGTTTTTGCAATATTTCTTGTTGCATGTTTTTCTGCTGTTGTTGTTGCCCATACTAGCAAGGAGTAGTTCAGAACTGACGAAAAGAGTGAATTATAAAGCATAATGTTAATGGTGTGTGGAAATACTGGGAAATGTCGGCATACAGAACCTATTGTGTGTAGTAGTTTGTTGACTAAATATTCTATGTGAACATCCCATGTCATGTGCCCTGAAAAGTACACACCTAACGTTTTCACAGAGTGAGCAATTTCTAATTTAGTGCCACTGAGTACTATTGATAAAGCTCGATTGCTTTATTTCTGGGATGGAAGAGAACTGCTTTTGTTTTATTGTCAGTGAGTTTTACACTGTTTTGACGCGCCCAGCATTCAGTTTTTTCGAAGGTTATGTTAGCCCGACTGGATAGCTCTATGCCTGAGTGACAGAGAAAAACAGACTTGTATCATCAGCGTAAATAATGTTTTGCAGATGAATCTATGGAAACAAGATCATTAATGTAGAGAGTAAAAAGAAGGGGGCCTAAAAGACTGCCTTACGGTATTTCTCTGTATACCATATTGGTGGGCATGTTCCCCCCCCCCCCCCCCTTTTTTTTCCTGAAGTTTCGTTTAAACCCAGCCAAACACCCCATTAAAATTGTAGCATCCCATCTACTTTCAATAGGTTAACCATTGTCAATATGAGCTGCTAGTGCACATGCAGTTAAAAAATCACAGTGTTCGGATATTAGCAAGGGCAAAGAACATACTTTCATTAGAAATTAGGTACGAAGGAGAGTGCATAAATACATCAACAACCAATTATTGGTGCTGGGCGTTGTGACCGTGACCTACTTTGTCTGCTGTAATCATTAAAGGTATTGAAAACCTCTGCCTGGAGGCTGGAAACCACTGAAAACCTCATGCCAGGAGGCTTTGTTGGAGGCTTTCACTTAACAGAAAAAGCAAAGATTAAGATGCTAGACAAGTGACGATACTGCACTTATAGAGCTGACGTGACGAACAGTATGCAATTTTGTTCTGCTGTACCACAATCGAGCCATTTCTCTGCCGAAATATTAAAATTTTTGTAAGCAGGAATGTGTTGGAACAAAATGCTTTCAAACTTGGCATATTGCAATCATTACATTCAATTGTTGGCATTTTGTGATTCACACAAATATTTCAATGCTGACCATTTGGAAGTTAAGTGCGGCATAGCACAACCACAAGGAAATGTGTACAAACAATTAATATATTATGATACATAATCTTAGCAAAATAGCCTGTTGTGCACACTGTTTCCATGCACTCAGCCTGCTCAATAACCTAAAGAAAAACTAAGCAATTTAAAAAGATCATGAGCCTTAAAGCATTGAATGTTGAAGGATTGTAGTTTGTCATGTAAAATATTGTGATGCTACTATCTGAAAAAGCCTGAGCCAACGGCAAATAAAGATGAGATGGTTTTCAGCGTTCTGTACATGGCGCAGGCCGAGCGGGAGTACATGAAGTCATGGGTAGTACCAGCACATTGCATAAAAACAATTGCTTTAATATAAAAACATGCAACCGAAAAGCAAAGCCCCCGATGCAATGTACGCTAGCGCCTTATGAAGCACCATTTTGTGAGGGCGATGATAGTGGAAATGAAATATGTTCCCTTATGTATTGTGATTGAAGAGCTTTTCTTCACTTCTGTGGTGTGAGCACAACTCATACTTTTGATCATCGATTCCTTCATCAGAATGAATACCCATGTAAAACTTGGTAACTTTTATGTCCAACCTGTATCGCAATGAATTGTTGTTTACTATGGAATTGTAAGAGTGATTTAGCTATCCTGCTATACAGGTTGTCTTGATGTTATCATAGAGGGGTTCTTGCACAGCTCCTACTCTCACACTGTGTTCACATTCCATTAGGCAATTGTCCTGTGTCTCCCCTATGAGGGAGAGTTCAGTTCAGTAGTTCAGTCGTGTGACTCTTCGGGACCCTATGGACCATATCACGCCACGCTTTCCGGTCTCTCACTATCTTTCTAACATCACGTTACTTCATCTGCAGCGCCTCGAGGATGCCATCTAACCATCGCGTTCGCTGCCTTCTTCGGTGACCCTCAACCTTTCTCAACATCAAATCTTTCTCCAGCGACTCCTCTCTTCTCATCAGATGACCAAAGTAGCTAAGCTTTAACTTTAGAATTTGACCCTCCAATGAGCAGTCAGGGTTTATGGTCGACAATATCAACTGATTTGATCTTCTGGCTGTGACTGGTCATAGGGTTTTCTTGGCAGGAAATACTGGAGTGGGTTGCCATTACCTTCTCCAGTGAATCACATTTTGTCAGAACTCTCTGCCGTGACCTGTCTATCTTGGGTGGCCCTACACAGCAGAGCTCACGACTGAGTTTCGCAAGCCCCTCCGCCACGACAAGGCAGTGATCCATGAAGGGGACGAGGGAGAGTACCACTTGCCAAAAGTGTCAAATACTGCCTGTGTTGTGCGACGTCAGTGCATGCTAAAGAACCCCAAGTGGTCGAAATTTCTGGAGGCCTTCACTACGTCTCTCATAGCTTGAGTCACTGTGGGACACTAAACCCCACGAAGCAAACGAATCATATGTGTGTCATTTACAAGCCCCTCATTTCGGTACACTTTCTTGGCCAACACTGACATTTATTTTTATTTATTTATTTAAAACACTGTAAGTCCTTACGGGCTGTTTCAGGGTAGGAAATAAAGAGAAAACACAGAAGAAAGGCATGAACATTATTACAAGAAATACAATTCTAGTTTTTACTCGAAAGCCTCAGCTGAGCTAGTGTTATAAAAAAAATGTTGGGGGTTCAGGTTGTTAAATTCAACAATGGTTTCCGGAAGGAACGAGTGCTTAAACTGGCCAATTCTAGGTGTGTACGGCATGATGGCAAATGAGTGATTAGTACGGGCTGATAATCTTCCTGGGGTTTGGATATACAAAGTAGAGTCTAAGTTAAACGTATTTTCATGGAGCATATCAAGAAACTTGAGGCGCGCTATTTTTTCTACATGTGGCTTGTTCAGGTAGTTAAGCTTGGATGCGTAGAGCAGTCACTGACTGTTTTTTTGGTAAGCTGAAATTATAGATCTTAAGACTAATCGTTGTACCCTCTCGAGTTTATTGATCTGATACTAGCAATGTGGGTCCCATATAATACTTGCATACTCTAACTTAGGTCAGACCATACTTTTCAATGCTTGAAGTTTAACATCAGGTGTTGAGTGTTTCAGTTTACGTTTTAAGAAGCCAAGGTTTCTTTGAGCTGAACCAAATATCTGATCAATGTGTATGCCCCAGTTTAAAGGTTCAGTAATTGTGATGCCTAAGTATGTTAATTTGTTGTTAATAGTATAGGTAAACAGCAGGGGAGATTTATTGTTGGTTATGGCAACAAATTTCATTGGGTTGATTTGCATATTCCATTTCATACACCAATCATAGACTTTTTTCAGACTAATTCAGCAACATTTGATCATCATCAGTTCTTACGTGGCAAAACAAGAGAAAATTGTGTGCGAACAGCCGCACTTCCACATGACAGTCTATATCTTCAGCAATGTCGTTATGTATATTAAAAATAACACCGGACCTAAAACAGAACCTTGTGATACACCGGATGATACATGAGAGGTGAATGAATGTTCGCTGGCTATTTCGACAAATTGTTTCCTGTCAGAATGGTAAGCGTGTACCCAGTTAATAATCTGCAAATCAATGCCATATGCATGCATTTCTTTAAGCAGTTTATCATGACACACTTTGTCAAATGCTTTACGTAGGTCTAATGTAATAACATCTATCTGTTTCTTTGCTGCAAAGGTACGAACAGATTCAATAAGTTGAGTTACTGTCGATAAGCGATGTCGAAAACCATGTTGCCTGGGGTAAAACAGATTGTTATTTTCGAGAAAGTCCATTAAATGTTTAGCTACAACATGATAGAGTAGTTTGCACAAGTAGATATAATAGATATAAAAGGATAACTTTACCCGATTTATGAACTGGAGTAACCCTCGCAAGCAACCAATCACTCGGAACAGAACATTCACGCAGGGATACAGTAAAAACCTTCACCAAGAACTCTGAGACCCATTCGCAATAATGCCTGAGGAATTCATTAGGTATCATGTCGGGACCTGACGGCTTCTTCGGGTCCATCTTTAGTAACAAAGACAACACTCCTTCTTTCGAGATAATGTTCTGATCCTTATTACAATCAGTGTTGGCCTTATACATTGCTACCGCTGTGCTATCGTCAAGCCTTGGGACAAAGACAGAGCTGAAGAAACTGTTAAACGCGTTAGCAATTATGGATGGAGTAATGCAGATATTTCCATTCACCTCAACACCATTCAAATCAGGTTTAGAGCCGGATTGGTAACGCCAGAACTTATGAGAACTTTGCAAATATGCTTGTAATGTGGTAGAAAAATACAATCTTTTAGCTTTCTGTAGCTCCTCTCGCCCCAGCATACTAAACTTAGCAATAAGAACTGGGTCTATTGGAATTTTTTGCCGTGCACACCCTAGTTTGTTTTCAATGAATTATGTTAAGCATTATCCATGGACTGGGTCTTTCTACTCGTCGGATTTTAGTGGGCGTAAATTGAACCATACAGTCATGAAC
This sequence comes from Amblyomma maculatum, assembly GCF_055883805.1. Lineage (NCBI taxonomy): Eukaryota > Metazoa > Arthropoda > Arachnida > Ixodida > Ixodidae > Amblyomma > Amblyomma maculatum. The sequence goes on from NC_139351.1 coordinate 8,915,083, forward strand.
AACAGTTTTAAAATATGTACAAAAGTGCCTACATCTTTAGTATTGGGGATTCGGTTGAGTGCAAACTCTAAATTGTCAAGTGTTGCGGTATCAACAGCCTGATTAAAGTTATAAGCGGTTACCCTTTTGTTGCGTGTAATGTTGTTATCCAACCAAATGTTTGCCACAACTGTGATCAGAAATTCCGTCCTCTATAGTTACGTCGTACTGGAAAATACCGTCTGGTAGAAGTAAGTCCAGTATTCCGTTGCTCTGACCTTGCATTCGAGTTGCTGGATTAGAACCACCTGATTAGACCATGCTTAGCCATTATTTCTAACATGTAATCGGCATGCAATTTTTCTACTGTTCCTGGGATTCAAAATTCCCTGTCTACACCTGGCAGGTTGAAGTCACCCAACAGTACTATTCTGGTACGCTTATTGGCAATATAATCATCCGTCCTCTGAAAAAGTTCAACAGAGCTACCAGGGGGCCTGTACAATACGCCAATTATCAATGCGGTATCCTTAAGAAATAATGTGCACCATACACTTTCATGGTCATCTATGGGATGAAGATGTTTGTAGGTTAAACTTTTCTTAATTAACAAGGTGACGCCACCACCTCTTGTTTTTGGGTCTTTCCTGAGGACATGATAGTAGGGTGGAAAAAATTCATCGTCCTGTACGTCGTTGTGCAACCAAGTTTCTGTGCCAGCAATTAAGTGCGGTTCGCGCAACACTGACAAAAATTCGAATAGTTCAGGCTTATTAACAATACTGCGGGCATTAACATTTAGCAGATTGAGTTCCTTATTGAATATTTGTCAATGGTCTTTATCGCCGCGAGTGCTGCTCAGCTTGACACGACTGTTAGTTTCCATGTTCCAGGTATAGGCTACACCATTTACTGTCAGTTTGTCACGGATAAGTTTAACTTTTGTGCCTGCGTCTTTAGCGTCTTTTGCTGATTGCCAGTAGCTTTCACAGTAACATAATACATAAATAAATAATACATAAAGGACAAGCCATGGTTCAGAGCTGGATTTTGCTAGAGCACATTTTTATCGTGGTAATGCAGCCTGAGAAAAAGGTCTTCAAGACAGGGGACAGAATATTCAAGGGAGTTGGAAACATCTCTCACATTCTTGGCAAACACATAACGTACCTGCTTGCAGCAACAGGTAGTATCAGTATTCAAAACACATCGCTCACATTGGATACAGGAGTATGAGTATGTGAACTCTGCGGGATAATGAAAGGGTTCCAAAAGTTGCAAATGCAGTGATACATTTTAAACAGTGTATTGACACTTTGCTATAAATGAATGCAATTGCCTTTTTAATTGCATAAACACTTTGCAAACATCTGCATTCTTGTGAATCACACTTTAAAAGCAGGCCGGTCAGGACTCCACCAATTGTCTCCAGAAAAGTGAGTGCTTAAATATGCTGGAGCCTGATACAGCAACCTTTAAGGTTTGCTAGATATGTTAGAAGTCCACCATTGGCAGCTGCAGCTTCACATGTGTTGACACTGAACGTTTCGGCACCACACAAAGCTGACAAGGCTGACACCAACAGCACAGGTGCAACGGGTCTCACTTCTCTAGTGGCACTGTGAACATCCAAGTTGCACACACTGAACACACAGTGCTGACACCAAGCACACATGAGCAATCAAAACAATCTGCAGCTGGTCTCACTTCTGGTGACGCTGTGAAGGGCTCCACACAATAAGCACACAGACACCAAAAGCAGCGGGGACGTATAAATATCCAACCATCAACGGGCTACTTGCGAGCTGCTGCCTGAGATGGCAGAACAAGCGCTGTTTGAACAGCGCTAAATCACTGAAGCACTAATGCGAAGACGATCAGTTGGTTTGTGCACGCTCTCAGATGCAGCCCAGCACTAGGATCTTGAAGAGAGTGCAATGGATGGCGCCCACGACGCGTTGGAAGCCTCCCAAAGCTTTGATGTATTCACGCCAGGCCCATCCTCCGGAGAATGACGGCTGGAAACAAGACGCACGTGCTTCACTTGTGACACATGTTTCAATTGCTCTTGATTTGGAACCTACATGTAGCGGTACGAACGCACGTTTGAGCTGCACGCCCCATTTTACACACTGAGCGGAAAGAAAGAAGCGATTAGCAAGCGAGACTCATGCGAGGTTTGAAACCGGCAGCTCGTGCCGCGTTTAGACGTAGTCACACCACTAAAGGCCCCCGTGGGATATACGGTGCCAGTACACACAACAGGGAAAACGGGAAAAAAAAGAAATATGTGCGTCGCAACAAGTACGACGACAAATACGGCAACCAAGAAATGGCTTTGGAAACACACCATCAATTATTCTGCATCGCCCGGTGTCATAGCACAAACAAAACGGTGATGAAGAGCATCACTACGTTCCGCGTACTATTATTGTTATTTTCTTTGCTGCATTCACCGTTTAATACATGAGAGATGTATCATAGCAAAGCACCCGCGCCAAAGAATAGCGAAAATGTGCAAGCTCACCTCAAGCCGACGAAGCCAGCGCGACTCGCATGGCAGTCCAAAGAGCAACGGAAGAACGTCGACACAAGTTCCCAGTCACTAAACAACTCCGAGAGGACGCCTTCCACTTCTGCATCAACACGAAGGGGTACAGAAAAACTTAGTTGCACGTTTTCCACGATCGAAGGGGTCTATCATGTGCATCCAGCCGTAGCAGCCGCACTGCAGCCATTTTGAATCTTAATAAAGTTTGCAGTTAAGACTGCCTGAACGCTGTCTTTCAGCTCCGTCTTAACCGCAGTCTTAAACGCGCACCGAACGTTTTGTGCAAGCGACTTAAGCCGTAGGGAAATCTAAGCTAAGAACGCTGACCATAGGGACATACAGAGTCAACCGAGATAGACTTGATGCCTTCCCAAAGCCTATGAACGAGCTGGACAGTCACGACGTTTGCCGCAATATTTCACCGAGAGGTGGAAACGCCATAGAAGTAGCGGCTTGGCTTGACGCTCATATACGCGTTTTTGTTTTTGTTTTAACCCCTTGCCTTTCTTGCGTTGTTTTGTCAAATAAGGATGTGCGCGCCGCTTCTCCGCGGCTTTACAAAATAACTGAAACTGCACTAAATCCCGTCGTCGTGTTTTGGGAGGCCGTAAAACTAAACAGATGGTCACTCATTGTGTGTTGATCGGCGTGGTGTGCGTTCGCTCACGTTTTCTCGTTCGTCGAATGCCTGCGGAGCGTCAGTATCGCGTGCTGCCCGTTGCAGATCTCCACTTGTGTCGTGAACGTGCTTTCAGGGACAGGAAATATCCCTGCGAGTTTGAGCTGCAGCTGCGATCTCGCTTCGGCAGGGTCAGCATCCGTTAACCGAGCCCGACTCATCGCAGTCATGCGTTAACTTCATACTGCCTGGTGCTTCTGGCGTTGAAGTTTTTGCTACCGGCGACTTTCTCATAAAGGCTAGTGAATTGTCTTGTATGGCATCCATGGCAGCAATGCTCGGAGGAGCCATGTGGCATAAAAATAAACTGCGAACTACCTGCTCAAAGTGTAACGAGTAATTTTGCCATCAACTTTCAGTGATCACACCTGTATTATTGGCAGTGCTTACATTGCAATTACAGTTGCGACAACTGAAGAGTATATATAGGGCCAGAGAAAACTGTCTTATTATTTGCAGGTACAATATTCAACAGCATTTTGGTTAACCTTGTATTGAATGTTTATAGCCTTTTGTAGCACTCCTCACCCACCGTGATTCAAATCATGTGCATGTTTCGTTGTGTCAAGTTTTTATGTCAACTAAGCTTTTCTGCATTATACTCTTGTAAGTGCTTCAAAATTATTAATTCCACCCTTTGAGACCAATACCTGTAACCCTTACAAACTTGTTTGTTATTTATTCTCTGCTGCTCACTATGTAGCATGACCTGCAGAACAAATATCAGCATGTCTGGTGTGTGTGTAAGGCATCTACAACTGTCATTTTGTACTTTTCTCAAGTATATGTTGTTTAGCTTGTATGCTAATATTTCTTGCCAATGTGGGCCACCATTTCCTCAATTGTATGCTGCGAGAACAGTATGTGCAAATGATTTTGCTCAATGTCGGGCTGGTGCTGGTCACATGCTTGCATTAAATCACCTCAAGGGCTACTGATTTTGCATATCTGTATATGGTTGCAATACCACTCGTAACCTGTGCACATCCAACACCCAGAACAGGCCAGAATTATATGACTGGAAGAAAAGTACCTGGTCGTTTTTGTTTATCTGCAGGAAAAAATGGTGAGAGCAAATGCTGTGGTTGCACAAGTATACCACATTACTGTCATGGTGGCAACTGCTGTAGTCATATGAACAGCTGTATTTGTCAACAATACTGTAACATATTTGTGTTCGTTTGTGTTTCAGAAATTGGGGTGTGGAGTACTGACATTTTGATATACAAATCGAGTACATTTGTGGGGAAGAATGCATTAGAATAAATATTCTACAAACTGGTTCAAAAATAATAAAAAATAATAAAAATACAATTTTGTCATTTCTGCCTAACATTTGCACATGACTGATATTGTGCATAAGCATACACCAGAACTAAAAGTACATTACAAATGTTACACAGCTTTGGACATAGAATTTTTTTTTTCAATAAGGCCCTGCATAAAACTAGTGGGAGCTGTCATATCGTGGCAGAATGCAGTAAACTTCAATATACCTATATCAGCCGTTAAGGATCCAGAAAAATCTGCGCTTTATAAGTAAGCATTATTTATTTAAGGGGCCTGAATAAATTGGCAGAAACCATTTGTACCTGACGTGCACTTGCGCGATTTTGTCTGCTTTTTAAATGAAAGTGTATTGAGAACGACGTTGTTATCGGTTTTCGTAAAGCGCTTTATGGGTACACCATCGCAAAGGCCCTCTTTACAAAACGGCCCCGTAGCGTTTTGAGAATACTTCACTGCATGGTCCACGCGATCACGGTGAAGTGTGGAAGCATTCAAAGTAAGGTGATTGAGAAATTAACGGTATATTTGGTATTTTTACACTATAGTCACAAATTCAAATCAGCTTTTCGGAAGACGGATAGATTAACAAGCATATTTCAATCGTATAGATTTTTTCGCGAAGCCCCTCTAAAACGAAAACCGCATATCTTGATCGTCAACACGTCCCCGTTTTCTATTCAGGGGTGTTGCAGGCATGTGTTCCAACCTGTGCCGCTGCTAAGTGCAAGTTATTCTTTTAGTGCTATTGCGGTCCGTTTTGTATACCGCTGGTAAATAGGTTTACAGGCAACGTTCCGAGCGACGAGCCTTTGCCAGCAGTGGGTAAGGAAACCGTGTCGAAAAAAGGATGTGGTGACGGCTCCAAAAATTGGAATGTGTGAGCGTGGCAGCAAGTGAGGTGTTTTCTAAAAACGAAATGATATTGAATATTGGAATGATATTGGTGAATGAGCGACCCGACAGTCTCGCGTCAAGATAAAATGCATGATTGGTGAATCTTGCGTCGAGATAAAACGCACGATCCGTGAATGAGCGACCTTTAGAGAAGAGGTCGAAATTCTGTGAGCCTTCCAATACGGCATCTTTTGTCACTTCCCGATTTTAGGTCACATTTGCGGCGCACATAACCTCAATTGTAGCTGCAGTGCGTAGAGTGCTCTAAAATTGTGGAATTGTGGGGGACAACTCTCAGCTTTTGATAGCTGTTAGGACAGCGTCTAAATGTAACTGGTCGATTCCTATAATATGCCTCAGTAGCGATTCAACCGGCACTGACGTCAGCACAACACTTGCTTTTGAAGACTGCAGTTATGCGGCCTGTCTGCCCCCCCCCCCCCCCCCACCTCACACAGCAGCACCAGTACGCGCACGTACTTACGCTGCTTACCCAAATGCATATAACCGCTGCCCTAGGAGGCTTTTCGAAGTCATCCCGAAAACGTGTTGTGGAAGGGCGTGGCGCGTTCCTGTAGGCATTTTATGAGAGGAAAAAAAATTATCCAAGCAAAGACGTGGTAATTAATTCAACAAAATGAGGCCAATGCTTGAGAAAAACTAGCGGCTTAACATTTTCATTGTCATTGCTAGAATGAACATTCTTATTGCCAATGAAGCACGCACGACGGCTACGGTTTCTGCTGCTTAAGACATGAACGTCGCGTCATATGCATGCGAAGTTGAGCTCTGTTTTAGGCAGCAATGACTGCAGCACGCGTTAAGGTGCACTCGCATCATGCCCCCTAAGAAATTAGAAATGCATGGAAATTCGACTTTGAAGGCGGCCTTGCTTAGCTGCTCATCGCTAGAGTCCCAACTGGCCCTGGCCAACGGGCAATGGTGATAGCTTTGTCCAGTGGCCGCCCATACTAGGCATTCCACTCATGCAAAGAACCCTTGACCTGCACTCTTCCTTTTTTTTTTCTTCAATAAAGTTTTTCTCCCTCACCACGCCGTGACAGAATGAAAGCACCGTCAGGTGCCACGGCGCGTTCCCTAAGCAGGGGCCAAGAGTTCCCATGTATAGGTACCCGCTGTCCTCAAACTAGGTATCCACTGTCTCTATGGGTATGTTAAGACAGCCCTGAATAACAGTCTTGAAAAAGTCTGGTCTTACTAAAGACACTGTTTAAATCTCGACTTATCTCGGACTTTATCGTGCAAGCGGGCCCAGGACAAAAAGAGTCGCTCGAGTGAAAAGGCCCTGGGTTCGTCTCGACGTCTCCCGCAAGCAAGAGCAAGTTCATAATCACTCGAGCACTGTCAGAAACAACTTTGCGCAAACAGCGTGGGCTCGGCAGCACAACAATACCTCTAAAACTTGTTTTTTTAGCAAAAAGGCAAAGCCGGTTAGATACCTGCATCAAGAAGACGAAAGGCGAGTTAGCTGGAGCCATCGATGTGCTGCCGAACCCACTAAAAGGCAGTTCCGGGTGAATTGGCTTTATATCCTGGTCAGCTGTGACGCCCGTCGCTTGATAACGTTGAGGTAATCGTATCTTCAGATACGGGAATGGGTGTTGGTCGGGTCGGGTAAATCTTGTCGAGAAGCCGTCCAGCAGTGCGCCGAATCCCGCCTTCGCACGCGTTGAAGCGACACACTGTCGCACGAAATGCATCGCGGACCAGAGAGCAGCTCGAGGCGGCCTCGCCGCATTGCACCTTGCCGTCATCGTTATATCGACGTCCACCATGAAAGTGGTTTCTGCCGGCAGGTGGCTTCCGACGACCGCCAACTCATGTCATCACGGCGCTGCTTCCTGTCACAAGTGAACTTCCTGGCAGCCGGTGGGCTGCCTGAGGTTGCATAATCGAAGAAGTCCTGTCTGTCTTTTACTGAACGTTCCCAGTATTTTTTCTTACTCTGAAACTCTCACCAAGAGACCTTAGATACAAAACACACGTGAAAGTGCACAACACAAACAAAAGGGTAATAACCTTGATTCTAAACCGTGGGGCACGCCACACAAAATCGAACGGACACTGAATACAGAGGTGTTTGCTTTATCCTGTCGATTTCTTCCAGAAAATTCCAGACAAACTCTGTAGCTAGATATCTGAGTCGCTATCGATAAAGTATTGATAGAAGTAAATTGTGGCTGACAGTGTAACATACCTTTTAATTTGGATCATACTCCGATTGCAAAGGTTTAAAGCTTTCTACAACCGATATTTTAACCCTGCACGCAAGCGAAACTCGGTGTTTTTGCGAAAGTACTGCTTATTGCATACTAAGACAATCTACTTACAAAGCAAGTAATTTTTTTATTCCTCCTTTCAGAGCACAACGAGCCGTTATTCGACGCTGCATTTGAATATGATCCTTGCAACACAAGTTATATATGGAGGTGATATGAGCCGCTGTGATAAAATCTGGATATGTGACTGTTAGAATGTTGCTTTAACATTTTGTAGCTCGTTCCTAGGATCTTGCAGAATTCATCAGCGATTCTGCATATCAATTTGCATCCCCTTGGTAATTTGGGACATCGTTTTAATCTTATATATTTCCACGCATTTAGCATATCCTTTCTGCAAAAATAGCTTTTTTTATTCTTACCGAATGTATTCGCCCTGTTGGAATGTTTATGTAAATTTCCGTGGGAATGTTTATGTAAATATTTTAGCACAGCGTACCTCTTGTAACACCGACGTAAAAACGCTTCAAAGTTGTTGTCTCACCTGAAAGAGAAAAATGTTACATATTTATTTCTGCAACACAACTGGTTCCATTAATTTACTCACGATAGCAAAAAGGTAGCGCATCCCGCAGAGCCATATGCTCTTTTTATAAAGCGTGTTTCACGTTGAAGGTGAAACAATGCAAAAATGTATCAAATATCTTGAGTAATTTACCCATACCTTTGTTTTCGCCTGCAGCGGCCATGAAGTAAATTTGTGATGTCTTTCAATGGCCGGCGTGTAAGTAAAAGCTCTATTTCAGCTTCTCTTTTGTTGATCCCAGAAAACCTGCCTATGAACCCAGAACAACCATAAAGAGCCCCTCGGCTGTTTGTGAAGACTGAACTGTCATACATATATTTAATTCGGCTGCCTTTTAGGCATATCTAACAGGACTAGGGAAGTAATTGTGGCTGAGGTCGACAAGCATTCCCGTAGACGCGATAAAACATATTTCACGGAGTCTCAATATGTAGACTCCTGCGATATTAGGAATAGGAGGAGCACAGCAGAAAGTGGTGGTGTTGGGGGTGGTAAAACTTTAACCTCCAACAGATACAGGATAGGCCTCAACCTATCCGCCTACACTGCGGTGCGGTGCACATGCAGACTCTGATTTCTGTTGAACTGTACGTACTGAAAACAGCTTCGACTAACTTGTTTAACACGAGGACGAATACTGATTTTATACAGGCGATAATTCCCTTTCGTCGTTCAAATACCTTATTGTTGTATAGAATGTGTTTGAAAAATCCATGGGCTTTTATTGAATGATCCGTTCAACACTAACGCGTGTCTATACTTCGTGGCCGCCGATTCTAGACAAGGGTTATAAGACGGGCCGGAGAGGAGCATGCCTGCGCCTTTGGCATGAGACTCCTTTTTCTTATTTCTTATTTTGCCATGCCCACACGTGAGGACGCGTCCAAGTGCCGGTTAGATGTGTTTCGTTCGCAAAGTAATTACATGAGAAACATTAATTTCCCCTTTTATGTATAAGGCTCCAGTCAGCAGCTTCCGAGCGGTTCTTTGTTCACGGATATGTAGTCTCTACTCCCTCAATTACTAACCCCATAATTTAATCGCGAAATATTTCACATGTTCCTATTACCATACAGCTTACATATGTCAAGTTATCCACCTATCAGTTGTAGATGTCCACTCGACATTAACCGCATTAGCCAAACATCCCGCCGGGGTGGCGCAGTGGTTACGGCACTCGACTGCTGTTCCCTTGGAAGCGGGATCGAATCCCGGCCTCGGCGGCCGCTTTTCGGTGGAGGCGAAAAGCAAAGCGCCGTGTTCTTTGCGATGTCAGTGCACGTTAAAGAATCCCAGGAGGTCGAAATTTCCGGATTCCTCCACTACGGTGTCTCTCATATCCTGAGTCGCTTTGGGACGTTAAACCCCACAAAGCAACAACAAACAAACAGGCATTAGCCAAGCTGTACCTGTTCTAACAGCATTAACGAAGAAGACCAAGCATTACAAAGTTGTACAAATGTGTCAGCATAGACTGGGATTAACGTGGCCGACTTGGCTTCCAAGAGCGTCGATAGATATATATACCTCATGCCAGAAAAATGGCTTGATTTCTCGCTCACGACACGGACTCAACGTCTAAATTTCTTCATATTCGAGCCTCAATAGGTTAAAGGCAGAAAACGACGGGAGGAGTGTGCGTTTGAAGAATGAGGAGGAAAGCGGCGAATGAACAAAATGAAGAGCTGTAAATTAGGAAGTGGTGAAGGAGGCTCCTGCGGTGGCGGTAGGCATTGTGAGCAAATATTCAAGTTGTGAAGAGGAAGAAGTGCACAAGGAACATGCCAGTCAGTGGCACCGTGATCGCTGCGCGTGCTGGATGTGACTGTGTTCGCTGCCGCTGTGTTAGCCGCTGATCTGCTGAATAAACCCCCCATTCTTACAATATATATATATATATATATATATATATTGTAAGAATAGGGGGTGTATTATATATATATATATATATATATATATATATATATATATATATATATATATATATATATATATATATATATATATATATATAGTAAGAATGGGGGGTTTATTCAACAGATCAACAGGACTTGATCAGCAGGACTGAGCAGATCAGCGGCGAACACAGCGGCAGCGAACACAGTCAGATCCAGCACGCGCAGCGATCACGATGCCACTGACTGGCATGTTCCTTGTGCACTTCTTCATCTTCACAAAGTATATGCTTCTGATATGTGGCAGCTTACGGGTCATATGAGTTCCTGGCATAAAGGTTTGATGCAAAAGGCTACTCGAGTTGGCAGCCGCCAAATTGTAAGATGAAAAGGGAGTCGAACAGATCCTTTAGATTAGAGTCTGGCATGGAAACTCTACACTCAAATGCATTGATTAGAGCGAAGCTTATCTATATCTATTGTTTTTTTTTAAACAAGTGGTAGCGGCGCCTTCATAACACGCATGTTTGAAGTTATGTGTCAGATACTTCGGTATGTTTCAAAGAGGCGAATACTAAGGGAACAGGAATTTAGGATTTACTGTCGATGCCGTCGAGCAATAGCCGGCACAATGCGACCGCAAGACTAATGCCACTTAACGTTCCAGCGATCTCCGCCTCAGCCATTCGCGAGTAGAGTTCTGCTTGAATGCCAATGTAAACTCAAAGGGGAATCCCAGAAGCTATTAGCGTGTCGCGTCACACAGTAATGGCGGACGTTATGAAATGCGGAAGTTCTCCATGATGATATATATTTGTGCAGAAGAGATTGCGCACAGTGTCCATGTACCTTTGGGGGAGAAGTCGTCGAAATATGGTGGCGCAGTCTCTTTTATAACAATCAAGAGCTGGGAAAATATTTAGAGGCAGTTAAAGGTGCGTACAGAGGGAAATATACTATAGGTTCTAAGTGCATATATATAGAAACGTGACCCCCAGATTTCTTAGCCCGACGTATCGCAGAAAACAAAACACTTGGCCTGCCTTTCTCAAACTTCGAATTATCAATACCCTGTAATAGCTGACCGGTTATGAAACCTATAATCTATATTGTTAAGCGCATGGTAGCCACCCCAAAATCCATTGGGGCTGAGCTGCCTGCCTTCTACCTTTTTTCTCTCTCTTTTCTATAGAACTTTTAAGAGTCCTTTGACTCAAGACTCCTTATTGCAAACAGCCTACCACTCTTATTCATTTTCTCTATTTTATGGTGGTTTTGGTTTCTCTAAACGCAGCCAGCAGTTTCCTATTTTTTACGTTTTTGTTTTCGTCCGCATTTGCACTGCATTAATCCAGCCCGACATATTTAAAAATAAATTATTCATAACATTTATACTTCTATCGCCTCCGCAGGCCTTAGGCGTTGCTTGAAAATTACGTGAGAGACGTCACGTGCCTTTAACAGTCTTTATATACTGATAATATGCACTACGATGGACAGAGGCACTCGATAGTCACAAGGCACCAGTTACTAAAAGTCACTGGTCAGCGTCTTCATAGCGGGCACGTTTTCTTCAGACGCATAAAAAAAGACACGGCATGCATCCTCACTCACACGGTGCTGCCTGGTAACTCGGCCCTCTTCTTAGCTGCTGTAAAAAGGCATTTGTTCATGCTCGTTGTCCTCCACTGATCTTCTTTCTTTTCTCTTAGGCATCAGGTTTTGCATTACGTGGCCCGTACGAGTTGCACATGGTGAAAATACCAGAGTTATTCGTATCGAGCCGCTGTTAGGCAAGCTTCTACCCTCCGGGATATCCCTCCCAGCAGCCACCTCTCTATGGTAAACCCTTAAGTAGCAAGCTGGGTTCCCCCACTCTACCATTTTCCATACAAATTACTTCTGATCTTTCAAACCCGTAAAGCCTCCTAAAGGGCTCTCTTGCTTCCCCCTCCCTAAAAGGTTTTGTCATGGGCTTGAAGGTTCTAATTAGAAGAAACGCCTTCGTTACAAACAAAATCATCTCAGTAACCCTTTAAGTTGAATCGAACTGCTATCAACGAAATGTCGTATAGGTTTCATTTTGGCTATTTCGCACTTCGTTAAGTTTTGGAGCAAAGCAATGAACTCGATTCTTGCTCGGTTCTTGAGAGACACACCTCGGAGCCTCGGGTATATGGCTACACCTCCACCTTTTAAAATTGTCTCAAAGTTATAACTTTTTATATAAGGAGAATTCATCAAGCCTAAAGTATTTTAAAAGTGGACCTGTCGCACTCAAAGCATATCACTTTACTTCTTGTCTAGGCGAAGAATAAGAATAATGTTCTTACCTCGTGCTTTACCAAAATGATAGGTGCGAGACAGGTACGAAAAAACTGGAAAGAAGCACACGACGAAACAACCTCTTCATTATCAGCGTAAAGACACTACTTCAGCGATAATGGAAACTTGTGAAGGTTCGTAGACAATATTGTGAGGCGAAGACGTAGTATGCCTTCGTAAAAGCACGACCCACGAATTTGCCGCATTCAGGAAAAAGAGTATTTGAAAGTCGGCATGAGGTCATCGGTACACTCACATGGTCGGAATGGTTTGTTTGTTAGTTAAAGTGTGTGTGCGATGTATAAGTGATTATTTCGCTCGTCTTAATCACCACTCTTACTCCGTTATACTTTAGCATTCACAGCGCAATCATTGTAAGTGCACAGCGGGACAGACCTTTATCCATGTTTAACTAGCTTAGATTTTCTTCTCTATTTGCTAAACCAGTGCGGCCAAAACATTGACCATTTGCGGAAATACTGATACGAAATTAGAAATAAATGCAGTTGCGAATTAAAAACTCTATATTATTCCTAGTAATGAGAACGTATAGTGTTAGAGCGCTAGACGCATGGTGACGCAGAAACGGAGGACGCTGATTATTCAGAATCATCATCATCAGCAGCCTGACCATACCCACTACATGGTGAAGGCCTTTCCCGTATTCCTCCAAGGAACCTGGTCCTGTGCTAGCTGCATCCACTTTATCCCTGCGAACTTCTTACCCTCATCCGCCCACCTAACTTTCTGCCGCTCCCTGTTACGCTTACTTTTGGAATCCAGTTTATTACCACAAGAGACCATCGGTTATCCTCTCCAGCTAATATTCCGAGAAACACAATTAATCCAATGGACTATTCAAAAAGCTTTATTCCTATCAAGCATAATTACAGAACCAATATTATTGCGAACAAGGCAAGTGGCAATTGAAGATGTCCTAGAAAGTTGTTTTTATGACGCTACTACCAAGCTTTGTTTACCTATGTATATAGCAGGACGCGTTCAAAAATGGATCCCAAATGCTATGTTAGTCTCATATAAAGCATGCAATAGCGTAAATGGCATTTAACGCTTGCAAAATTAAAACCATGTGAATCTATTCTCTTCATCGAAGGACCCATCTTAACTTAAAGATAGGCGCACTGCGCCGTGATATTAGTAACGTGTTTTATGCATAGGTGCACTTCATGCACCACTGTCACTGCAGCAGTAAGACTCCGATTCAATAATTATTTTAGCCCAATGCCTGGACCATTTTCATACAGTGTATTCGTAAGGCACATCATATCTATATGACGTCTGCCCTCTAAGACCCATTTTTGATAAACATATGAACAATTTTGAGGACACTATTCTTAAGCAGACGGGAAGAAGAGGCGGTAGTAGACGTTCGCTTTGGAGGGCTTCAATTTGAGTTCTTATTTTTCATTACTCTAATTTATTCTTACAAGGCAACCCTCAAATGGCTGCATGCCCTTCATAGTCGACTTTCGCACGTTTTGTGCCACTTCGCAATTTAGTTTCCGCACCATGATACATTGCGTGTATTGGAAACGTGCACAAGGAAAACATCTGTGCATTTAGTGCATATACCCGCTAATTGTGTACGCGATAAAGAGCTCACTTAAGCACAGAAGGCGTGCTCGTTAAATGAGATTATTTCAAAATGCGATGTTCATAAGAAAGACAATCTGCGCAACACTTACACGTGAGGTGCCCTTCTTGTGCGGCTTTACAGCAGTACGGAAACGTTTCGTGGCCAGTCGATGCCAAACTTTCTTCGCGTTCTGGCTGAACTGGGTTCACAGCGGCTTCTAAGCACCTACATATATTGAAACCTTAATTAAGTCTCGCTTCGTGTGTATCTCATAATTGCCTCAGATATTGGATAATATCTGAGTGGTTTCCATCTGCAGAAATACACTGCCCGCATTTTGGACCCATGTAGTTTAAAGAGTGATTTGAAGGAGGGTAAAAGCTGTTTTTTTTTATTTAGTAACTGCCGTAATAAACGCAACCTACAAAACGGATGAAATATACAAATAAATAAAGAAGCCATGAGTCCCCTACAAATGAGAGGGCCCACCCTGGTAGCTCTGCGCTCAAGACGCTCAACTACTAAGCTCAAGGATGCGGGGCAGAATCCCGTCCGGGGCGGCTGCCTTTTGATGAAGCCGGAAAGCAAAGCGCCCATGTGCAGTGACATATTAGCGCACGTTTAAGACTTCCAGGTGGCCGAAATATTTAGGAGCCCTTTCTTACGACGTCCGTCGTAGTCTGAGTCACTTTGGGACATTAAATCCCATAAGCTATAGACCATTAATACACAAGATGGAGCAAAAAAGCTTGTACTTTCAACAATCTTGTACAAAATTTAGGTACATAATAAAAATAAAATAAAAATAAATAATAATAAGTAGAAATAAAAAATACTTTTCGAATGTCTTCGTATATATGCTACCTGAGATGTCCGGGAATATTCATCCAACTGTAGTTCTTTTCTCCCGAATATTGCAAATACTGACAACTACGCGGCTTAGCCAAGCGATCCCGCCACCGAAGAAGGCGTAAATTTAGACGAGCTGAATAAATGCTGAAAAAGATGAAAATATCGCTCCTAAACAAACAGTGAAACCGAAAACGCATGCGGTACTAGGCGTGTACGAGGGCAGCGATGCTAGCAGTAGTTTGGTGCTCTGCGTAGCATTTGGCTGCCTAACAAGCTTAAACGCGCACTGATATCGCATACCACAAGACAGCTATTATGTTATACCAGCGTTAGAAACATGGACAGATAGAAATACAAACACACGTTGCACACATTGTTCGTGTTTCCAGCACTGTTTTAACGTTATATCCAACCAACTCGGCCAACAAGCCACTTTGCACTAGAATGCCTTTTTCGTTTCACATATGTCGACGCAGCCGCCACGCTTGAGAAAGAATGGTGTGAGCATGGGCCGCGCTGAGGAGCCTTGAAGAAATTATGCCAGCGCTTCGCAAGAACGGAGTGCTGCTAACATGCTAATGCATAACTTTTGCTATGTTGCTGTCCAAAACATGCTTAATTAATATACGTTTGCTTGGAAAACAATATCAGTTTCAGAGCCGCAAGGTGCATTGAAAACAGCTGCCACAGCGAAAGTGGTGATCATCATATTCAGAAATGCGTATAACCGTTACACCTGACAGCTCCCAGTCTAGATTTTTCTATACTTCCTCTAACAAAAGGCGATCAGTACTGAAGAGAATGTGTTACCTTTTTCCAGGTCCCTGCCTCTTAAAAATTTTATTACTTCATTTATTGAAAACTTTCGGTGCTGCACAGCCGTTATAGGTATCTTCCAGTATTTCTGGTAGAGCTCATCTACATCATCGTTTCTAAATGTCTGCGTGATGCTTAAGTTAAGACTGGGTTGCTGATATTCCGAGCATTTGTGCATCGACAAGATGAGAGTGTGTGTATATATGTGCTGCCATTTACTTTAGGGGTAGCTGTATGATCCTTATAGGTGATTAATTACAAAGTCCGTAATAGTACGTGCGAATACTTTAGTAAATATATTGTGCGTACAGACAGAAATTTGATCAATTTGTAGTTTTACAAGTCCTTTATCTGTCTTTTCTTAGAAATTAGGGACACACTACCGCTCTTACTTGCTTCCAACACTGTCGACATCATAGGCAATGTATACACTGGTTGGTGAATTCATATGATCCGATGACTTCATCATCATTCAACAAATGACTGGTCAGCCGATCCCCGCTAGAAGCGTTCCCCATTTACAATGCTTCCATAGCGTCCTTTATTCTGTTCTTATTTGCCGGTCGAACGTCCGACTGCTCTGACCTACTGCCACTCACATTATCGCACTAATCTCTCTCTCTCAGCGCATATTTATATTTAACTATGCATAGTTTCCTGTCAATCGCGTTCAGGCTACAACCGTTCTTCCAGGCGCAGCCAATTTTCTCCATAACATAGCCATAGCCCATAGGAAAAACTTTAAGTGCTGGCATCAATCTATATTCGAAAAACAGCGTTGATCGATTGATCGATTATTGCTTTGAGGTTGGTTCCTGACACGAAGGTGCTTCAGGCAGGTTTTCACACCTGCATTGTTCATGCAGCCCACACTACATATTTTACTGGATTGTGAACCTCGAGATTGCTTCCGAACTTTGTTCAGAAAACTCGACGTGAGACACTGATGAGGTAACGTCCAGCCAGAGTCCTTCAATACCTTTAGTGGCCATGAAGCTTCGCCGCCACTCTGTGGGAGAGCTTCGTGTGCAGCCAGCTGCGACCGCAGTACGGCGCTGCGTGTATAGTCTGGGGGTAGAGTTACTGATCCGGCGGTATCTAGGAGGCGAGAACGACTGCAGCCGCTGCTGTCTGTGTGAAGTAGCGTGGTGTGTGCGTTCGGAGAGTTCTGTTTCTGCTTGTGCTGTGTCTCGCAAAATGATCTTTGGGTGTGCCTGAAAGCCGGTAAGGATACCGCGTACTTGCTGCATAGATGGGTGTTGCTCCGGGTAAAGAGGAAATGAAGGTGTCGATCTTCCGCCTACCCAGTGATAGCGACCAGAGTAGAAGGTGGAAGCGCGCCATACCACGCCAAGAAATTTCTGGGTTCAGTTTTGAGTGCCCGCATGTGCGTGAGTGTGAAAAGCACTTCGATGGGAGCGACATTGTGCGTGCATATGAATGGTTGGTTGATGGTGTGGTTGTTACCTCACAGCGTGATGTCCAAAACACTCGCCGGATGCCATTTTTGAAGGAGTTCGTCGGGAGAATATTTTTGCGTGTCCTCAGTGCGAATTCACGTGACCCATAATGACGTAGCCTCTACGTCACGTACACGTACCGCGTGAGCTTTTCTTCCTGGAGAGTGGCGCGCTGCTCAGTCAAAAGGCGCGATGCGGGGAATGCAGAATGAGCACCGATTATGTGCGTTCGACATTAGTCTTTTGCTTTCGTTTTTTTTTTCTTCAAACGGTTTGGCGAAGTGGCTGTGATTCGAAGCGACGAAGGATTGTGGAATTACACAAGTTCCTTACCTTATGGACAGACAATTTTCTGTCACTATAGTTTCACATAAAGGGCCTAACTAAGGTACAAAGCATCATAATGAGCCCTGTACTTAAAGATTTAGTACAATCTATAGTGTTGCCTGCGCTACCGTTCAGGCCAAAGCAGCCCATACTTCACTGCAAGAAAAAAAAGAAAGAAAGCAAGCAACCATGTATACTGTGCGTGCTTTGCCGAGGGCAGCTCCAAGTCGTCGCTGGTTTGAAACTGCACTGTCTACGTTGGCCAGCCTATCCGCTCCTTCTTTCTTTCTTTCCGCACTGCTAGAGAAACAAAGAACAACGCGTGTGTGCAGCTGTGTGCTTTGCTCGGAAGACAACTTTACGCTTCCCCTCCTTCAACACGAAGCCGCGCTCCGATGGCTCCGTTTCCGACGGCCAAGCGCCGCCTTTCATCCTTCCCTCGCATTACACTTGAGAGACGTCTTGTTCCCTCTCGCTCCTTCCAGTAGAATGAAAACGAACAAAAAGCACCAATAGGACACGGAGAGTCTGTCGTAGGCCCTACGACGCTTTTGAGTGATGTGATTGCGCGCCTAGGACCTGCACAAATATCCTCCCGACTTCCTGCGTATTTAACGAATGTAAAAGCCTTTGAGCTCACTCGCATAGACATCCTAAGGGTACCAAGCGTCGCCGGAAATATCACCTGATCTGGAGTGCTCAGACGCTGTCCCGACTGTGAGCACTAGCCCGACGGCCGCAGATAGAGCGGGAAATAGTGCTATGAAGGTGGAAATGAAGGTAGACATGTGGGCCTTGTTGCTTGTGTGCTGATTGCATGTTCGGCCCACTAGAAGTTTGTGAGTGAAATTGTCGCTATTTTTGCGAGCCATCGTTGACAATTTTCAACGATGGCTTGCTGAAGTTGCATCCAAATGTTATATGTTCAACTCGGAAGCCTGGTAACTTGACATCTATAAGTTCGAAAGGCTATCTATAAGCGCATTCAAACCGTTTGCTTAGGGTCCTAAATATTGTAGAAGACCACGTGGAGAAGTTCACAGTAGAGAAAAATACATGCCCTTATCTCTGCATGAATATTATTGAAAGCAATTTTCATAACAATGGAATTTCGTGTGCCAGCCTGGGCCCTCGGTAACATTTTGTACAAATCACGGTAGAAGTGTTTTTTTTTTTTGAAAAGATGGCTGCAGTTCTTTACCAAAAGAAAAAAAGAAATCCAATGAATCTTCGCGGCAGTCTTCTTCGGCAAATGGAGGAAAAGTGTTTAGTTAAACGTCTGTACACGGCTGCGTGTAAAGTATCATTGTCACACCTCTGCAAAATAAAAAATATTTTCATGATTTTTTTTTTGTTCTAAAAATTGATGTCCGGCCGTCATGAACTAAACTTGACCACGCCTTTTCTCCCGCAAGGGCACCTTGTGTAAACTAGGTGTTGGTGCTTGGTGCCACCACGGACCCTGAGCCCCCATACCGAAGCTGTAATCTGTACCGTGGCGATAGGTTGAGAGGTGAAGGGAAGAAACCTTGAACGGTGGCGGTCGAGGCCGTGGTCAAGCCTCGGCCGATGGGCTCCTCGCCTGTCCACCAGGCGAGGGGCTCCGGGACCTTCCTCTGCGTATAAGGGTGAACCAGAGGCGACATATATTAGGACCCCTTAAAATAATCCATACTGCATGGAAAAACTACCTTTAAAAAAACCTGATCGACCCCCGAAAAGGAGTCGCACCGAAGTGACGCAAAAAATCAGTACACCAACTGAGAACTCTCCAAAGTTTCTTGTCTTGCACTCTGTAACCGAATCTCAACCAGTAAATGAACTGTCAGTCTTTCTGATTGCCAACTCTCTGAAGGCCATCATTGGGGCAAACTACAAAGCGAAAAAACTAGGATCTGGTGACCTGCTAATAGAGGTATCAGACAAAAGTCAATCTGACAACCTTCTCATAACAAAAACGTTTGCTCACCTTGACGTTCAGGTATCACCCCACCGCAGTCTTAACAGCTGCCAGGGAGTTGTCTCTGAGCGAGACCTCCTAAACGAAACAGAATCAGATCTCCTTGAGGGCCTACAGAACCAAGGTGTAACAGCAGTACGAAGAATAACAATCAGGCGAAAGAACGAAGAAATAAAAACGAAACATATTGTTCTCACCTTCAACCAGAGCACACTTCCTGAATTTGTCAATGTGGAATTTATCCGATGCAAAGTTAGCCCGTACATACCAAGCCCCCGCAGGTGCTTCAAGTGTCAGCGGTACGGGCATGGTAGCCAGACATGTCGAGGACGCCTTACCTGTGCAAAATGCAGCGCGCATGACCATGCAACCGATAAATGCAGTGCAACTGACTACAAATGTGTGAACTGTGAGGGCACCCACCCTGCATACTCACGGTCCTGTGCAGCCTTTCAGGCTGAAAAAGAAGTAATCAATATACAGATAACTGAGAAGATAACATACGGAGAGGCCCGAAAAAAGCACAGAATGCTTTCCTCAGCTCCCTATGCTAACGCAGCCCGCAGAGGGGCCAGGCCGCGTCTAGTAACGGTGGGCACGCAGTGCAATGCTGCTGACGTGCTCCCACCACGGCTCCTCACTAAGCAGCCACCGGCTGCACCAATCTTTGCAATCCCGGAGGTCACTTTCCCCCAGACGTCCGGGACACCAAAGACATCTGAGAGGGACTTTGTTCCTCTTGAAAAACCTCCTGCCTCCATGCCTTCACCAGAGTCGATGGAGGTGAGCACGGACTCCGCAGCGTCAGCGGCGCCTAGGGAGTCCGCCAATGAGAGGCGGGGCCTGCTGGACCGTCTCGAATCAAAAAAACATACACCAGTTAAGCCCCCTGATAAGGGCGGCGAGTCCTAACCCTACTCTATATTCCTTCCACACCTACCAAAATGGCTACCGAGAGTATCATTTATTGGAACTGTCGAGGACTCCTAAAAAATCTGGATGACGTATATGAAATCCTCACCGAACACCAACCAAACATAGTTTGTCTGCAAGAAACGCATCTGAAACCAACAGACACAAATTTTCTCAAGCAGTATCGTATTTTCAGGAAAGATAGGCTAGGCAGTACTCACCCCTCCGGTGGCGTTGCCATTATAACACAAAAGTCAATCGCTTGTTGAAACATCTCGATTAACACAGACTTAGAGGCAGTGGCAATACAAGCCTTAATATTCGGTAAAATAACAACGGTATGTTCGCTGTATATTCCGCCAGATCATAGGCTATGCAACAAAAATTTTGAAAAGCTGATTGACCAACTCCCAGAACCATGGCTGCTGGTCGGAGACTTTAATGCCCACCACCCATTATGGGGATGTACAAGAACGGACTTCCGAGGTGCACTAATTGAAAAGTTCTTGTTGTCCTCAGGATCATGTTTACTCAACTCTAAACAGCCAACATACTACAGCTCAGCCCATAGTACGTACACAGCCATTGACTTAGCCATTGGCTCTCCGATGCTCTTGGCAGCTACAGAGTGGGTTGTTATTGACAATCGATATGGAAGCGACCATTTTCCCATCTCTGTGAAGTACACAGGCAATAAAAATGTAAATGCATCTAGTCCCAGGAAATTTAAAGAATATGTGGCCAACTGGGAGATGTTCAGGGAGCACTCAGCTCTGCCCTGTTCATCAGTTACTGGCTTAGGCGTTGACGAATCTCAACTCTTGATCACGCTGCACAATATAGATGCTGCAGAAAAACACATTCCACAAACATCAAGTAAGCCACGAAACAAACGAAGGCCGTGGTGGAATGCAGAATGTAAAACTGCCCGTGAAACACAAAACAAGGCATGGTCGAAGTTACGCCGATACCCCACGGCTGAAAACATAATAGAATTTAAGCGCGCAAAGGCAAATGGCAAACGTGTTCGACGCATCTCCAAGCGAGAAAGCTGGTCATCATTCCTTTCTTCTGTGAACTCTTATTCTGATTCTCACAAAGTATACAACAGAATAAGAGCACTCAAAGGAAATAACACTCTCCCAACATCCCTTGTCAGCACTAGTGGTGACTCTCTTGGACACCAAGCAGACTAGGGCAACACTTCGAATATGTATTCAGCTCAGCGCACTATACAGATTCTTTTTTGCGGCACAAGGTAACTGAAGAGAGGAAGCCTATATGTGATAAAAGACCGTGCACAGGAGGGTACAATAGCCCTTTCACCATGCAGGAGCTTAAGATTGCACTTGGCACATGTGGGAACACAGCACCAGGTCCTGACAGGGTCACATATGGAATGCTCAAACACCTGCATACGGGCACGCTTGAAACCCTACTTTGCCTGTATAATAAAATATGGGCCACAGGACGTTTTCCTAAAGCATGGAAGGAAGCGATCATTATCCCGATATTAAAACCCGGAAAAGAACCCACTCTTGCTGCCAGTTATCGGCCTATTGCTCTAACCAGCTGCTTATGCAAGCTTTTTGAAAAAATGGTAAATCGCCGCCTCCTACATTTCCTTGAATACAATGGTCTTCTTCATTCAAACCAAGCTGGTTTTAGAGCTGGGCGGTCAACTGCTGATCAGCTCATTGCATTCGAGTCTTATGCAAGGGATGCTTTTGTACATAAACAGCATTGTTTATCTGTCTTTTTCGATCTCGAAAAAGCATATGATACCACTTGGCGCTATGGTATCATCCGCGACCTCTTCTCTCTTGGCATCACAGGGAACATGTTGAATACAATTCGAAGTTACTTGTCTGAGCGGGCCTTCAAAGTTCGTGTTGGCAATGCATACTCAAAGCAGTACATACAGGAAAATGGTGTCCCTCAAGGTGGTGTTCTCAGCTGCACACTTTTCATAGTCAAAATGAACTCTTTAAAAAGTGTGTTGCCAAAAACCATTTCTTGCTCTGTATATGTTGATGACATCCAGATAAGCTTCAAATCTTGCAACTTGGCCATCTGTGAAAGACA
Organism: Amblyomma maculatum; assembly: GCF_055883805.1. Taxonomy (NCBI): domain Eukaryota; kingdom Metazoa; phylum Arthropoda; class Arachnida; order Ixodida; family Ixodidae; genus Amblyomma; species Amblyomma maculatum. The sequence continues at coordinate 8,937,531 of NC_139351.1, forward strand.
GATTCAGCTAGGTGTTAACAAACTGTCCAGGTGGGCTGATGACAATGGGTTTAAATTTAACTCTGAAAAAAGTGTTTGTGTACTTTTCTCTAAGCAGCGTGGCGTCAGACCTGACCCCAACATTACACTGAATGGTCAGAGCCTTGCCTTTAAAAAGGAACATAAATTTCTTGGCGTAGTTGTTGACGAAAAACTCTCCTTCATTGCTCACATAAAACAGTTGCGACTGAAGTGTCTCAAAGCAATGAATCTGCTAAAAATTCTCTCTCACCGGTCATGGGGTACAGATCGCGACTGCCTTCTGAGCCTTCTGAATAGTGTAGTTCTATCACGCATAGACTATGGCTCGATGGTCTATGGGTCAGCATCATCCTCTGCACTAAAATTACTCGACCCCGTGCACCACCTCGGCCTTCGCCTCGCTACGGGCGCTTTTCGAACTAGCCCAATTGCTAGCCTTTATGTCGAGGCGAACCGATGGTCACTGCAACGAAGGAGAGAATTTTCTTGTGTAACTTATGCTATGAAGGTACTATGCCAACTGAACCATCCATGTCACCGCCTCCTGCTCGACAAAACTAGCACAGCACTCTTCTCAAGAAAACCATCTCTAACACCGCCATATCCAGTCAGAGTTGCCCGCATATTGAACAACTGGACATTCCGATTAACAGCCTTCATACAACTTCACCAAAAGACTTAATTGCCCCTTGGGAAATGCATGCTGTTAATTGTGGCCTGTCGTTTCTTGCAGTGGGGAAGCACGCATCCTCTATTGCCATACAGCGGCACTTCATGTTACTTCAGGCGAAGTACACTTGTGATGAATATTACACCGATGCTTCGAAGTCTGCTCAAGTGTCCTGTGCAGCACATGGACCACACTTTTCACTTTCAAAAACACTGAACAGACATACAAGTATATTTACCGCTGAATGCCATGGAATCCTGCTAGCTGTGAGACACATTATAGAAAAGAAAATACAGATATCGATCATCTACACAGACTCCCTCAGTGTTTTAATGTCCCTATCCTTTCGAAAGTGGCACAATAAGAACCCAGACCTGAATTCCCTTTATAACTCCCTTATGTCTGCCCATAAACTAGAACTTAATATTACACTGTGTTGGGTGCCAGGCCACCGCTGTATACCAGGAAACGAGGCAGCAGATAGGCTTGCTGCATCAGCTGCCCTTCGAAACACTACAGACACTGACAACATATCATATCAGGATCTCAAGCCTCACATCAAAAACACGATCAGACAACAATGGCAAGAGGAGTGGGACATGGCAACGGAGAATAAACTACACACAATAAAACCAAGGATAGGCAGATACACTACAGAAAAACGAAACAGATTCAAAGAAGTAGCTCTGTGCAGGATGAGAATAGGTCACACATACATAACACATTCATATCTTTTAATGAACTCTCCTGCACCACGTTGTTCGAGATGTGGTTGCCGGCTCACAGTACTCCATATTTTAATAGAATGTCAAAGACTGGAACAGCAGAGGAGACGTCACTTCCCTGAATTATACACGAAACAAATACCGCCACATCCATCCATCTTTCTTGGCGACCATCCAATGTTTCCTTTAGAAAGACTTTTTAAATATTTATTAAAAGTAGGCTTTTTATACGGAGTCATTTATCAACATGGGCGTCAGCCCATTTCTTTTAATTAAATGTCTTTCTTTTAAAGAAATTGTTGCTGAGGCAACTTATTCTTTTAACACGTACATTTCACCCTTTCAGTTTTACTCAGACCACTAAACACCTTAACTCAATGTTTTTAGGCCCTATACACCACTGCTTTTAGACTACACACTCCGGAAAAACTTTTAGGCCCTATACACCATCGTATTTAAGTACTTCATTAAATACCTCACCTCGGACATTTTATTAAATTCAGTTGTGACTTCACCTTGTGTTTTGGCGCTCTTTGGCCAAAGATGCCCTTGCGCCATAAAAAATCAGTCCATCATCAACCACGCCTTTTCGCTCTTGACGTCGGAAAAGGTCTGTCATAAAAGTTTACGTTATTTAAGATGGTCTTGGGCATGCAGAACTGCTTTAATGTATGAAAAGTCTGTTCGCAATAAGTACAATAGAGTAATGTAACCGAACCAAGACGAAAAAATAAATTTAAATACAAGCTGCAGTAAAAACCGGAGTAAAGAACAAAGATAGAATGAAAAGTACAAAATATTGTTTGAACGACATGTGGCGCGACGCTGCTGGCAGTAAAAAAAGAAACTCGCAGAGGAAATTTATCTGAAATAGTACCCGGTCTTAATCCCCTATTCCTGAATTTGCGTCTCTGATTCACTCATGCTGATAGTTATTAGGAGGAAAACGTTAATAAACGGGTGAATAAATAATTATATAGTTCATATAGGAGAAGCAGGGGCATGTGTGATCGCGAGGTGTAACCAGTGCACTTACAGGAGGCATTAATGACGGCCCCATTATTTAGTCTGCAGAAATTAGTTCCAATGCTTTAGTGAAAAAAGATGTTCTATGAGCGGTGTATATCGCATAGCAGAAATAGCTTGCTATGGTTGTTATCGTACTTCTAACCCAGGAGCCAGATTTCGCACCAAATCCGCATATTTACTGATTCTCCGAATTCCCTCCAAACAGTGCAAGTAGTGCCCCCAGACCTACACCGTACTCCACGCGCGCAGGCAATGGCCAGCGGTGCCCGTATTCACAAGGCGCCTCGTAACTTAAACCACGAACGGCCGCGCCGAACCCGATCCGTCGAACCAACACCTCGTCATCTCTTCCTCAATACTAGCCAGCACGTACCTTTCAGAAGCCTGCTTGTTTCTTTTGCGTAATCGAGGTTCGTATTAGGCTAGCGAGGCCGGCTGGCGTGCTGCAACCAGCCGGATGCGTACGAGTCCGCTGAGTTTTAGCGAGCTCCCTGGATGCCAGTGCGCTGATAGACATTCTTATACTTTTTGCCCGTGCCTCGTTTTGCCCGTACCCATATCCTTCTCGCTATCAGTCTCAGATATTTATTTGTTTGATTGTTCAACTCCGTTGTGTGCCGTGGGGTGCCAGCGCCGGGATCGCTACGATGCCATCAGAAAGGCGAGGGCACCCCTATCGGCCAGTCTTGTACCTATCTCACATTTTCGGGGAGTTTTATGACCAGTAAAGTATTGCACTGGGATGCAGCTATACAAAAAGTTCTTTACAGGGAAACGTCTTGTCGTAGCCTTGTCCCCTTTTGCTATGTGCGTTTTCTCTATAGTGACGGGTGATTCCTCGAGCAGACTTTGATGGAGGCAAGTCCAAGAGCGTTCTTGTATCCGAAATGACGCTGGAGTGGACGCGAAGCTGTATTCCCCATTTGATGTGGAGAACGTAGAGCGTCAGGTGAAGGCGAATTTGATTTTTCACTCGCAGGTTTTGCCGCATACTTCCGCTTTATAAAGTTGACTGGAATCTGTATGACAGCAGTTCACGTTAAAGATAGTGGCCGGATTTTACTAAAGTGGTTTCGAAGGTTAACATTTTGTAAAGGGAGCGTATTTTTGTACAGTCGTATGCGGCAGTCGACGCCCTGTAACTTTCACTTATTACAGCCTAGGAGAAGCAACCATTAAAGTGAGGTATCTTGATAAACTTGTGCTGTAGCTTTGGCTCGTCGAACACTGCATCATGCTTTAAACTGCAAGGAGATTGGTGCTCCAATGTGACTGTTTAAACCCACCGACATCGACACCCTTCTGGTTTTAGTACACGGCAGTTCACTAGCGTCATCCGGAGTGACGCTTTTCTAGGTTGGCAGTGTACAAAGAATCGGCGGAAATGTGGCGACATAATTTGGCGACATAATTTGGCTAATGCTAACGAATGATAGTTTAGAGTACCAAAGCCCTGCTCTCCTTCAGACTACTCAGGCTTGTCAGGATGTGACGAGAGCTCGCACAATCTTCTTGGTGAGAGCCCGGACATATAATCTTGTTAATTTGGGGATCCGTCAGCCATGGTAGAATACACAGAATTGAACAGCCTCACTTTAGCTCAGTTAGGGGCACCATACGCTATTATCGGAGGTTGTTGGTTTCAATCCCAATAGCGCCATGTTGTTTCTTCATCTAGGTTGTGCTTTATCCTCAAATCACTACAGCGTTCACCTCTATTGACTATAGTGCACGTCACGAGCAGAAATTAAAGAAAAAAGTATGGTGAATAATATAGGCTATTAGGAAACAATAAGGGCAAACAACAAATGTGAACCCATTTCTTTCACTTTTCAATGCATCGAAATCCAGTAAACTATATTTCAAGAAGGCGTTGCTGACAGTCTTCATACTTTTCAGTTCCCGCACCTTGTCGGGAAATCTGTTAAACATTGCAGGCACACAATAAATTCATAATACCATTATAGGGCCCAGTAAATATAACAACTTCGGCCAGGATTCATATGCTGTCAATAAATTTTTAATACTAACAGTTATTATTCTTTGTTGTAAGAATATTGCAATGCCGGGTAACCGGATGGCGTTTGCCATGGGAAGAATATGAAATGTGGGAACAATACGAAAAGATATAGAGCTTATCTTTTTGAAGAGCTTTGTAGAGCAAGTTGAGTGTGCATTTGGTGACCTAGACGATGTATAGCGATGCAAATTTGCGATTGCGCTGACTATGGCGGTATTGAGTACTACCAGATCATATGCGGCATTTTTTGGTCTTTTCTTTAGCTCATTAAATTTTTTCTCCTTTGATAGACACATTCGCAGATACGATGCTTTTATGCACTAAGGTCAGCGCTACTTTAACTTTGTCCTCTTTTTAATCCGAGCATTCAACTGAGTAGGGAAACACGCTTTCGCTTTCCGCATTGCCAGGACAAAACCATTTGCCGTCACTTGTACTAGGCAATAATTTTATTTGGCATCACCTTTCCCGGCCATGCGAGGACAACCAAACAAGACGAAACTGCGGTGAGAGCAGCGCACAAATGATATCAGGAGAAAAATATCAAAAAACGGACCCTGCATGCAGCACGAGTTACAGAGTAGCAGTTCAGAGAGCAAAATTGTATTGGAGTTCAGTGTCGCCAGTTGTCACGAATTATTTACGCCAGTTCTTAGTAGATCACTATGGTCTTACCTGTTTTCTCTTTCAAAGCTTTTCATCTGGTCAGCGGCTTCTTACCGCACCCTTATGAAAGGTAGCAAACATAATTAGGCGCGTCAAACTATTTATGGCAGCGTACGTTAGACTTTTTGTAAAGCGCCAGACCCTGTGTTCTTTCAATGTGTTTGTGTATGTATATGAGGACCATCTTGCCAATAGCTAATTATGATTTCTGCGTTTGTGCTACTTCAGAGAAATGGACCTTTTTCTAGAAGAGTGGTGCGGGCCCAGCTATCGCTTGTTCTAGGCGCGTTGTGGGTGCTACTGGCTCTGTTCACCTTGAAGAGCTTCATGCTACCTAAAAAAAAAAAAAACTCGTAACCTACTCACTCTTCGTAGGTCACTTTCTTTCTTCTGGGATCACATTTTAGTCGATTACATGAACCTGTCATCCGCGTCTCTTTTTTGAAGAAATAGTCATTGTATTGGCAGGTTCCATCTGGAAATATATTTTCATGTTAGCTGAGCAAAAAATACTTTCAATAATGGTTTCATGTAATAAATGTTGTGTTCCTACTTTTAAAACCTTGAAAGCAATAGTGACTGACAGCCATGACTTTTCTTGAAAAATAAAAACTTTCTAATGGGTAATTGCTATTAAGCTTACCCCATCAGTTTGGCCCAAACTGCACATCGTACCTAGAACGCCAGACTTACGTTTTACATACGCATTCGGGAAGAATCGCTGTTGGATCGTATTTTAGTCACATGCGATGTAGACAGATTGCCACTTTTGTCAAAGAGCGAGAGTAAAAGAATGTGATAAGCGGTTACTGCTACCACTCAACATTCATTCTGTCATCTCAAGGCCTCTTGTGAGCAACGTCGGGTGGAAAATCAGTGCCAGCATGAAAACTTTCCTTTTGCATGAACATAGTCGGATAGAGATATCTAATAGGGGAGCAATTACTCATTGACATCCATCCAAACGCGACCATACGGCCACAAAGAAAAGCTATACAGTTCTCTCAGGAACTTCGTAGTTAAGGAAAAATTTGTCCTGGTCCGGGGATCAAACCCGGGACCACCGCCCAGATAAACTGGACGCGGTCTTTATGGGAAGACGATCCGAGTAATTGCACACTAGCGTGAGGGCGAAAAAGAAAGATCTACCCCATATATTTGGCTCTTTGTGCAAGAATGCCTATTCTACTTGATTTCGAACAGGATATTTTTAACAGGCATTTCTTGTCTCGTTTGTTTTGTTCTCTTGCTATGTCTTGAGGTTACATGTAACATTTTTATTTCTGCCGCTATCTGCGTCATAACCAATTTAAGCTCTATCTTTTTCGTCAGCTTTCATGGGCTGGCTACAGTAGTGCGTATGAATAATGTAATGCTAATATAGATTCATAACGCGAGAGCTTTGAACACCCCGCTTTTCTGAAAATCCATCTGTCGGTCGCGAGCTATGTCGGAGCCCGGAAGGGCGCCCGCATTCCGAGCTACAAATTACGGTCATGCCTCTGGCAGGCCAAAAATTTGTTTGTGAGTTTGTTGAGTAACTTCATGAGATCGCTTGATATGATAACATGGCAGGAGCTGCCATCCAGGACACCTTATTTAAAACGCGGGTAGAACATCCCATGTCTGCTGGAAGTTGGACCGTACACACCAATAAGCAACGCATGCAGGTTCGTACGATTTGGGTGTAGTGGGCCTTGGTGCGTATGTAGGTTGTCTCTAGCATAAATAACGTGGTAGCATATGTATGCATGCTAGTTGAGTTTACAGAGGTGGAAAGTGAAACTTGGTTATTATGCGGGTCTCAAAAACGCATACGCTAAACAGGAGAAGCAACAGTCCAGTGGAAGGGATTCCTTGAGGCTGTCTGGCCCTGCGTTCAAAAGGCAGAGCTCAAAAGACCAACAGCCGCTTTTTTGATCAATGCCGATAAACTTCTATCATCTTAAAAATCCTGCCAGATACACTGCGTCACTAAAACTAATGTTGTTAATTTCTAGATAATAAATCAAAAGACTTTTATTTCAGCACAAGGTGAACGAGTGTTCGGGATCAAGATTACTAGGCGCCGTGGGGAAGAATATTTTTACCTTCGTGTCATTAGCATTCGCAGCAATTGCACTTCTCATGATAAATTTTTTTTGCATGAACGAAATAGCATGACAAGTTAGCCTGATTCTAAAAATAAAAGGCTGGCTTGCAGATCTCAAGCGTACTATGCACAGTCAGGCATAGTAGGTGAAGTCTTTTTGCAGGGTTTGTGGTTCTCGTGTAAACATTTAGGGGAAAGTTGTGAGTGACCTATCTCAAACAGAGCGAGCAGGCAGCCTATTCTGGAACCATATGGCACTTACGTTTCCCCGGAGGTTACAAACGCCAGTATTTTTCGGTGCAGTGCAGACGTTTTTGGAATTGTTTGAAAAATGAAAGCAGTTTACACTTTTCACTTTAGAGCAGCGCCCGAATTTCGCAAGTAGATTCGGCTGAGCGCTGTATATTGTGTCCGAGATATTTTCAAGACTCGTTTCTCTTGTTTTTTCTTTGTTGGCGTATTTCCGCAACGGAAGCGCGGCAAACTATATGAGCGTTTTATGCTGCATTAAAAGTCATCTAATTTTTTATATGGTTGCTAGAATGCAACTGTCGCAAAAAATTGTTATTTATTCATTTCCTACCTATTTGAAAGTCACTGTGCGGATATAAACACGATCGCGAATTCCATGGTATCTCACTGCATCGTAAAATTCCATAGAAACGATTCCTTTTGCATCTTTCCCGCACCATCCGCACTTTATGCGTTATTTGTTCCCGCTTGAAACAACGTGGTCACAAATTAACTTGTTAAAGTTTAATTTCGAAATATCGCCACTCAGGCCTCATGCTTCGTGATATTTGAAATAGCTCCAAACGGAAACCGCATGCAATCAGGAAGGTGCAGAACTCGTGGGCGTGAAAAGAGCAGTTCAGTAGCAAGAAAACTTTTTTAAAATCATTGGCATTGACTCGCGCTGCCATATGGATTTCCTAAATACAACGGTTAATAAAACTGTTTTCTTTGCATCCCTCTTGAGCCAAAGAATAAAGCAGCCCTCCACATTCACTTCAAGAACTACACCTCAAAAATAACAGCTCGTTTCCTCTATATAGTTAGATAAAAACTCTACATAAAGAGTGGTAGATGTGAATAGCCTTGCTTTCTGCCTTTGGGGATCAGTTTGCTTCGCGTTTAAGGTGGCATGGTGAGTAAACTTTGTAGATGCTAGCAAAGCCGGCCTTTTTTTTGTAAACAAGTTGTTCTAAATCGGTTGACGCCATACTAAACATTTTTTCGTCAGCTCTGCAACTCGTAAAGGCCGTGTTTCAGTGAAATTGCCCAGTTTTTAGGACACGTTCACAAAAACGACATATTCCAGCTTGATATTCTACTCGTTGTTCCTATCGAATCGTGCCAAAAGATGGTATACTTGATTGTTGTGTTAATATAGGAGCTTTATATCTTACTGGCGTTTTTACTGCAGAGCACCACATTCTTAAGATTGTTTTCAAAAGCGCTGAAAGTATTACCTGGTAACAGTTTTACTGAAAAGTCGTTTGTTGCCGCCCAACAGAGTTGGAGAGCAAAACACCAGATAGGCACTTTCTTCAACACCGAACTCAAGTAGATTCTACGAAGACGCCGTCAAAGGTCTGAAATGAACAATAAATTTTAATAAGCGACGTTTTGGCACGCCTCCGTAGAGATTCACTCAGAAAGCCCGCTAATAGACGATTCTTATTGTCCCCAAATTTTATCAGTGAAAGTTTACGCGCGAACCTATACTTTTATGATTTTAGAGTATAGGCCGTATGGCGAAAGATGCAATGGCACGAAGCATTGAAATATCTACTCTAGGGAAACATGCACAAGGAAGCAAATGCATGGCAGCGTATTTAGCGGCTTTGAAAACACTTCAAATCCCAAAATGACCGCGCAGGGGTCAGACACATTGTATTAATTGATATGCGAAATCCACATTTGAACGCATATTCACTGAGGCAGCAAAGCCCGTTATGACCTGCATCAGGGCTTAGAAAGGCGTTTGTGCTAGGCTTCTGATTACAAAACCACAACTTAGCACATTCGCACAATTGAAGGATATGGAAGTAGGCGAATACAATGAATGAGCAGTAAAAAAACTGATCATCTCCGCCTTTGAGACCGGTCATGCTAAAGAATCAGCTTGCTATAGTCGCTAAAACGATGGCTTGAGGCCACAATTTCAACGCTCCCTTATTATTCATTTCTAGCAAGCAGAAAGCACTCAAGAAGCCGTCTAGACGCACTCTTTGCGTTCCATTTAAACAAAAAAAAAGCAGCGCAACAAATAAGACAACAGAGAAGACGGGACGAGCGCTGACTATCAACTGAAGATTTTATTGAAAAGAACACAGATATATACTCAATTTATAACCAAGAGCATGTATCAGCAGTACTAGCAGCACCGATACCTGATAACTTGAATCATACCGATCAAGATACCGCAGCTGACAGTCATGAACGAGAACTGATGGGGCGCTAACGCATGTGTCGCGGTTTTTGTGAATATGAAGTGCTTCGCTGATTTCGCTGGTTTGTTTACCGTGGTGCTTGTACAGAATCTTAGTATCTTTAAAGAACGGACTACGTGGTTCTGCATTAGAATAAAGAGGGTTACGGTGGCATTCTTCGTAGTGCAAGGCCAAGTTCGAGGAAGGGTGCCCCATGCAAAGAAGTATTGTGCAGCTTTCAAGAGTTGGAATATTTTGAAGAATAGTCTTTGACTGCCTTTGCAAGTGTCGTCCGAAAGAAAAGAGCCCAGGCCCTCGTTCGAACAAGACTTCAACTCCCTAACGAGCCTGTCCTGGTTTACGGTGAGGAGATGGAGCGCTTTTTTCGTCGCGCCGACCCTAACATGACCAAAGATGAGAACGTGAAATTTTTAATGCTAGGCGATAAAGAATCTCTTTGTGTAGAGCTGGTCAGAAATCTGCCAAAAACCGTGGCGGAATTTTAAACGGAAGCGTCTACCATCGAGAAGGCATTGCAAACCAGGATGCGCCACTACTAGCTACCACTTTGCGACTAATTCAATTTGAAATTGAATTTAGACCCTCAAAACGATGATGGACACCAGTATCGACAGCTCAAGCCGGTCTACACAAGCCCCTACAGCAGCGCATCTGCGAGCGGAGTGAGCCTTCGGGACCTCAACTGGCATATCGTGCAAGAATTCCGCCGGTTGGCGCCACCATCCCAACAACCCCACGTGGCGACGCTCGAAGATGTTGTTTATGAAGAAGTCAAGCAGGCACTGGGTGTTCCTCAAGCGACGGCTCCGACTGTTCCAGTGCAAGAAGCAGCAGCCATGAACTATGCTGCAGCTGCGTCGTCCTGCACCCCGACGTGACCTGCCTGGACCTCGTCGCTACCGTCCTGTTCCTAAAACCCGCCCCTTGGCCCCCGCTCGTCAAGCTTACCAATGACCTGCAAGCCCTAAGAAATGCGACGCCTGAAGGACGTCTAATAACCGACCACTATGCTTCCACTTCGGCGAGGCCGCGCACATCCTACGCCCCGGCCCTTAAAGACGCATACGCCTGCGCGGCTTCGCCATTGACGCACCACGACTCCGTCCTGGCGAGCGAGCACAAGAAATCGACGACTTCCTCCGGAGGGGAGAGGACGCGTCGCCAAGTCGTCTGTCACACTCACCCTCACCGTTCAGGGCCCGTTTTGCGTCTCCAGGCCAGAGCTACGTGCTAGGAAGGTCCCTTATCCCGCACAAGGGAAACTAATAGTGCAACCTTTAGAGGTAGGGTTGCTCAACGGCGAAAAGGCGACGATCCTCCGCCGCCAACGACGACTGCTGGAGTGCAAACCGATATCGTCGCCCAGCGAATTACCAAGGGTATGTATGCCCCGGCCGTGACCTTAAGAAACGACGGAGCCGAGATCGAACACGAAGGCCCACGTGCAATGTTAGGACGCGCACAAGCGACCTTGAAGTTGCTGTCGATGGCCGCAGAGTCATTGCCCTAGAAGACACCGGATCTGACTATTCAGTCATCAATGGACTGTTAGCCTCCCAGCTTAGCATTATTACGGCCGCTTGAGATGCACCGCAAGGGTAACCGTAAATGGGCGTACTTACCCCACCAGCGTTGGGGTCCTACAGCAATGTTCCCACGACGTGATTTTAAGCATGGACAGCATGAACATATTGTTACATATATGCCCTGCGTCGCTGAATGTTGATGAAGAGGACGATCAACAGTAGGACGCGAAAGGAAGACGAAGCTGAAGAAACCGTTGAGATTTGCCTGAGTTCGGTATTCAGTGCCTCGGTGTTTGGTGTTTAGTGTACCCACACCGCTTGCCCTCAACCACGATCGGCCAAGTATTGGGTTGCTGGTTCCGGTTTTGTCTTTCCCCTGTGCTTCTTTTGTTCTCTGTTGACTAACGCACGCGGTGACATTGTAAATTTAAGGTAATGTCGACGCAGTCCCCGGCCAAGGGCGCTCCCCTCGGTCGGCTTCCCTCCTGACCGATGATCTGCCCTTGGAAGGTTTTCAGAGCTGCGGTGTCCGCAACATCCCTGTGGCACTCGTACCTAAGGATGGGGGCACCATTAAAATGAACAACCCAGGAGCTGTTCGAGCTGCCCTTCAAGAAATCACTTCCTTCTACGAAGGAATAGCCGAGGTGCGCCAATTTGGTCGCGGCGGGATTCTTTGGCGTTGACCAGACCTGTCATGTTTTGACCTGCTAAAATTCTCTAATTTTGCCTCTCATCAGGTAAGCAGTTTTATCCCTTCACACTTGGCCTGCACAAAAGGTCTAGTCCGAGGTGTAGATTCCTTATTAAGTGCACAAGAAACCCTTGACCTTCATCCGCGGCCGGCGTTGTTGGGGTCTATCGCTGTACCCGGGAGGTCAATAATGTTCGTGTGCCGACAGAATCGGTTATTGCTACATTTGCAGGCGCAGTCTGTCCATCGGAGATTAAAGCGCGGCCTTTAATATTCAGAGTAGATCCCCTACCATCAAAGCCTCTGCAGTGCAACAACTGCTGGCGTTATGGACATACTACAGGCGGTTGCGAATCCACTTTGCGGTGCTGCAAATGCGGTGATGCCCATAAAGCACACTTATGCTCTGATCAAATTGTCAAATGTTGTCTTTGCGGCGGACTTCACTCAGCAAATTCTTTGGAATGTCCTTCTAGAGCGCATGAAATGAAAATTCTGGAGATTATTGACCGCAAACGTTGCTCGAGGTGTGAGGCAATTCAAGAAATTAAAGACAGATCTCATGGGTATGCAGGTGTGTCAGCCCGTTCAGGAGCATCATTAGATTCCACGATGTCTAAAACTATAATAACTGCTGTGGAAGCAACCATGACCAAAGTGGTGGATAGGATTGTGACAATAATCACAGAATGCATATCCAACGTTCTGGCACCTTACATTTCTCAGACTCTGCAAACTGCTATGGTTTCTCCTACGGCACCTGGGCATTCACTATCAGTGCAGACTCATTAGCTGCAATGTCTTGTTCGCAAAATGAGTCTCTTTCGGCATCACCTATGCAAAACTCCCACACGTCAGACGAGGCTCATGATGCAGATATGGGAGAGACAGATACGCGAATTCTAAAATGCAGTGGATCCCCGTTGTCAAACCCGTCATCACCTCGCCCACAAGCAAAATAGAAAAAGCAACAGTTAGGCTCTAAACCGAAGGAAAACATTTTGGGGCAGGCTGTTGCTGCTGCCCGGATTACATAACCATAGGAAAGTTAAAAGTTCTTCAGTGGAACTGTAGATCTCTTCTTTCAGCTACTACAGATTTAGTTTATCTTTCTTTAAAACATAATCCAGTAATAATCGTTTTGCAAGAAACTTGGCTTACAACTGAAAAACATTTTCACTTACAAAATTATCGATCATTCCGACAAGATCGGCAGTCAAGAGGTGGTGGGTTACTAATTCTAGTTTCTTCAAAATTTTGTCATAGGGCTAAGATTTCTTTTCAATATTCTACTTTAGATTCTGAATTATTGGCTTTAGAGTTTGAAATTCCAGGGTTCAATCCATTTACATTAGCGAATGTTTATTTCCCTCATGGTGTTCAGGACACCAGATCTCTAGACCACCTACTAGTTAATTGTCAAAATTCGGTTATTTTGGCTGGAGATTTTAATTCGCACCATGTTTCGTGGGGTTACAAGACGGATCCCTGCGGCAAGCGTCTGTGGGATTGGCTTTCAGACAATAACCTTAACTGCATGAATTCTGGCTTACCAACTTTTGTACGTGCTCACAGTCAATCTGTGATAGATTTAACTTTTTCCAGCACTAGTGTTTCTACAGTAAATTGGTCGACAATTTATGGTGGTACCTCTAGCGACCATATACCTATTGTTTTTGAGGTTAACTGCTGCTTAACTCCGCCGACATCTCAGTTGAGATCATACGTAAATTATAACCAGTTTCACTCATTTTTGATTTCGTCTCTTGAGTCAGTGGTTGAGGCTACGGAAGAGTTAAAATCGCAAACATTATGCCAGGCCATTGCATCCTGTCGTAAGAAGTGCGAATTCTTAGTACGTGCATCTAAAGGCAATACATCAACAAAATGGTGGAATGCCGATTATTCGCGCGATTATAGAAGAAGAAAGGCTGCATGGAAGAAGCTCCTTCACAATCAGTGCCCCAAAAATTGGCATGATTATAATTTTTTTGCAGCCACATTTAACCGCACAGTCGCACAAGCGAAAGATAATTATGATACTGAGTATTTCAACTACCTTTCACAATCTAATAACCGACGTGCACTTTTCAGGTTTTTAAAATCACGGAAAAAGATTCCTGTCTCAGAAAATTTACCCTTATGTGTTTCGACTCCTAAAGAAGCGCTTAAAACAGTGGAAAACATCACTAAAGGTTTAGAATAGCGTTCTTTGTCAACACTTCCCAAATCGCCTATGTTTGTAGGCCCAGTATATACGATTAAGGATGTCCCTAAAATTACATTCTCTCAGCTTTCTTCGATTGTAATGACATTGCCAACTGCTGCGCCTGGCCCTGATGGAGTAACGTCAAAAATGTTACAGATCCTCTTTGAGGTGTCTCCAAATTCCTTTTTAGAATTGGTAAATTACTCAATAATTCATTCTTGGATACCTGGTGACTGGAAACTAGCCAAAGTGATTCCTTTACGGAAACATATTGGTGGTGGCTATACTTTGGACAATATCAGACCAATATCTTTAACATTAAACTTGGTAAAATTAATTGAAAGGGTCGTACTCAAACGGGTTACCGAGTGTGTCGAACAAAAACATATTCTTAGTCCCTGTCAAATCGGATTTCGAGCAAAATTTTCAATATGGAATGCACATACCGATCTTGAGAGTCGAATTCTTCTTGCGCGGCGCAAAAAAATGCATGCTGCACTGGTGACTCTCGATATAGAGAAGGCTTATGATAGTGTAGAGCCCCAAGTTTTATTGCACAGATTAGAATCTCTACATTTTCCACAATACTTAATTGATTGGATATCTACATTCCTACAAAACACACAATTTTACTGTTCATTGAATGGAGTGCATTCTGGCAAATATCAACAAACCAGAGGTGTCCCTCAATGGGCAGTTCTCTCGCCCGTGCTCTTTAACATTTTAATGAGTTCAATTCCCACTCATCAGGAGGTTCGCACGTATGTCTATGCGGATGACATCGCATTCTTTACGGCTGCACCTGACATTCAATCCCTCAACAGGCGCCTGCAATCGTACCTAAGCTCCATTCAAAATTGGTTATGTGACTTAAGATTTACAATAAACGTTACAAAGTGCGCGTTCCTTGTTTCCCAAATTCAGGATCCGCTAAATCTTTCTCTAACATTTAAGCAGGAAATGATTCCTCAGGTTAAGTCTTTGAAATATCTAGGGGTGATTTACGATGACCATCTGGCATGGAGGGATCACATTGAGCATGTTGCAGCGAAGGGGGCACGTGCTGTGGGTATGTTGCGCAGGTTAAGCAATCCAAAATCTGGGATGCGGCGAGACGCACTTTTAATGATTTATGTTATGTATGTCCGCCCAATTATAGAATTTGGATCTGTGTTATTCTCTGGCTCACCTACTTACAAAATTTGTCCGCTTGTTCTTTTAGAGCGGAAAGCGCTTAGATTATGCCTTGGGCTCCCCAAATTTGTGGCTAACAATGTATTATACCTTGAAGCCCGAATACCACCGTTCTTAACTAGATTACAATTCTTGACTGTCCAGACGTATCTAAAAATATATGAATCACAATTCCACCGCTCCATATCAATTTTTTGTTGCGAGCCAGACTCCTTTTTTGGAGTCGGATGGCCTCGGTTTCATACCCCGCAGGTAATTCTAGTGCAAAATCTGTTACAACCTTTGCACGTAGTCCTTTCTAACATCCTTCCAACAAAAGTAAGTGCATTGTCGGTTCAAATTGTCTATGATGACATTTTCTCAAATAATGCAAAACACTTATCACCTCACATTTTAAATGGATGATTAGAAGATCATTTACAAAGTCTTCCCGTTAGCATAAGGATAGCAACGGATGCATCTCAATTTATTGAAAAAGCCGGCGTTGGAATATACTGTCCGCTTTTAGACTGGGCTTTTTCAGTCCGTCTTCCGGATTTTACTCCAATTTTCCAGGCGCAGTTGCTGGCGGTGGTGCTTGCTCTGCGCAAACTAGACCCAACATACTCAACAGTGGCTGTAATTACAGACTCTTATTCCTTGTGCTTGTCGCTTTCTTCGAATATGGATTCGCCAATTTTAAACACCTTTCTTTCATTGCTCCCCTTACATTTGAGCCTCATACATATAGTGTGGGTACCAGGACACAGCAATGTGACAGCCAATGAGGTTGCTGACAGACTAGCTACAAATTCTCTGAATGGCCCTGTATTGCCCATCCTCCCGGCAACAGCGTACATAAAAGCCGCACGATTTCGGCGGCGTGCCTTATTAAGCACGCAGTCTGGATCTGTTTTATCATCGGATGACTACCTGCATCTCAAGTATTCCTGGAATAGGAAATCATGTCAATCAAGACATACTGAGGTCTCTCTAACCAGGCTATGCTGTCGTATTCCGCCCCTAAATTTCTATATGCACAGGTCTGGTTTGGCGCTTTCTCCTGTCTGCGCATTCTGCGGGGAACCGGAAACAATAGATCATTTCTTGATATTTTGCCGCCGTTTTACCATGATGAGAAAACGGTATTCAGAGAAGCCGTTACAACAGCTGGGTCTTAATTTGAGCAGCCAAATTTTATTATCGTTCGGTGCCACCATGCTTGGGTACAGCCACAGACATGTTTTTAACGCCATTCAAAACTTCTTAATAGAAACAAAACGTCTACCTTGCTAATATGCTTTGAAGTTTTATTTTCTACATCTAAATCTTACTATTCTCCTACTAAGTGCGTTAGTATTTACTCTTTTATTTATGGTTTATCATATTTACGGTTCGTTCTCTATTCCCTAGCATTTATTTTTTTTTATTTTTGCGATGTAGTTATACATCTCAAAATCTAATATATCTGCACCCCAATTCTTGGCCGATCCCCCTGTGTGGGTATGTGCCATCACATTAGAGGAGAACAACGACAACAACTTGCTGTGTTCTGCTCTATTGTGGTGTGAACACTTGCCCATCACCTGCTGTGGTTTCCTGTTCTAGTCTTCTGCCCCGTATCATCTTGGTGGAGATGACTAAAGATCCTCGTGCGCACAGATTGCCCCTTGCGCTGCCAAAAGCTGGATTTGCGCAGTGGCCGTCATCTACCTGGACTTTCAGCGACGTCAACAACTACCACTATGACCTCCGAGGCAGCCCCTACCACCGCGGCAACTTCAGCTCAGCCAGTCGTGCTCACAAAAATCCGCCATCCTTCCATATTTAATGGCGAAGACAAGACAGACGTGGAAGATTGGCTGGATGAGTACGAGCACTGCAGCAAGAACAACCACTGGGACGTGAACATTATGCTGGCCAACATCATTTTCTATTTGGCGGGAACAGCTCGCACGTGGTTCCAAAATCACGAACAAGAGCTGGTGACGTGGGCAATCTGTAAGCAAAAGCTTCAGGATCTGTTCGGGAAGCCCATTGGTCGAGCTGTTCAGCAAAAACAGAACTTTAATCTCGCATCCAATCCTCCACGAAGTCCTACCTTGCGTATATTCAAGACGTGTTTGCGTTGTGTCGCAAGGTCAACTGCTCAATGACGGAAAATGACAATGTAGGCCACATCCTTGCAAGGGCTTTGCGGATGATACGTTCAACATCCTGTTCTGCGTGGATTGCTCCACCGTCGACTCATTGCTTCAAGTCTGTCGAAAATTCGAGCAGGCTAAACAATGACGCCTCGTACATCGCTTTGAGCGCCTTCCAAACACCGCAGCTACATCATCCTGCGATGATCTGGCGCCTCTGCAACCGCCTTCACATCCCACGAACATGACTCGTATCGTCCGGAGAGAACTCGAGGCCTTAGCTCTTACACCACTCATGTCTCCGCTACCCGACACCGTGGCCATAATACACGCCGTAGTTCGCCAAGAACTTGCAAACGTCGGCCTCCTCCAGCCCCATGTCGCCCACGCCACCATCCCACTCCGTTCCTGTAGTGGCTGCTGCTACTGCCAGCCCACCTTCCCAATGTCGCTACCTTAGTCGCAATCCTGGAGAGTGGCGCACCTCAGACAACAGGCCAATTTGCTTCATTTGCTGTCGCGCCGGTCACACATCGCGTTATTGCCGTAGCCGTACCTTCTTCGCCCCTCGCTCCTATTACAACGCCGACCGCCGATACTACAAATGACCTCGACGCTTCCCTGCCCAACCAGAGGAGCTCCGCCCCGCCTGCGATGGACCAGGACATTATCTTTCTCAACAAGACGAGACTCGAAACGAAACTGTCCCCCCTGCCCGTCGCACCAGCCGATCTCCATCCCCACTGGCTCGTCGATCCCGTTTACCGGTATCTCGCCGCAACCCCTCCCCATAATACGCCGGTATCTACTCGGGAAACTAGCCAGTGCAGCGCCCTGGAGTGACGCTGCATTCCCGACCCGGACTGTCAACTCGGAACTGACTCCCGCACCTAGACATAACCTCATTGATATCCCTGTGCACGGAGTCTCCGTTTCTGCCCTTATTGACACTGGAGCCCACATTTCTGATCTCAGTTCCTCGCTCCGTCGACGCTTCAACAAAGTCCTCAGACCTACTTCCTCGTCTACTGTTCGTGTTGCTGATGGCAACACAATTACTGTCATTGGTATGTGTACTGCGAGAGTCACCATTGCCGACCGCTACATCCCTGTGCTATTTACAGTCCTCACCAGTTGCCCTCATTAAGTTATATTAGGACTCGACTTTTTAACAGAACACTCCGCTCTCATTGACTGTTCTTCTGGACTGATTCATCTAGACCTGCAGCTCTGCCCTCACAACAAAGCTCCTGAAACTTCAACGCTCCGTCTCCGCTCCGCTACATTTAGTCGCCTACCACCAGAAGCCGCAGTGTATGTGCTGACGTCGCCTTTTTCCTCCGTTCTGGATGGCGACTACATTGTTTGCCCCATAACTGACGTGACACTTGAGCGTAGCAACGCTCTACCTCACAATATAGTGCATGTAGCGAATAGGAGTACTTGTATTCCAGTCCTCAACTTCAGCTCTTTTGTTCAAGTTCTTCCTGAGGGCATTTCTCTCGGCGAACTATTGTCGGTGTTTATTGTGGCTGCTCTTTTATGTGACCCTATTGCCGCAGTGCCGACACGACCTGCACCGTTTCCGTCCCTATATCCGGCATGGTTGCTCCTGACTTGCGCCCTGATCGTGCTAAAGCACTTACGGCCCTACAGACATCATACAGTGATATTTTTGATTTTGGTAACCAACCCTTGGGTCAAACATCCCTCGTTACACAACGCATTGATACCAGAAACACCAGCCCAATTCACAGACGACCTTACCGAGTCGCCATTTCTGACCGTCGCCTCATACAAGATGAAGTCGACAAGATGTTGGCAAGGAACATTATAGAGCCTTCCAGCAGTCCTTGGGCACCACCTGCCGTGCTTATTAAAAAGAAGGACAATACCTGGAGGTTCAGCGTTGATTACCGACATCTCTACAAAATTACAAAGAAGGACGTTTACCCGCTTCCCAGGATAGATGATGCCCTTGACTGCTTGTACAGTGCCAGCTATTTTTCTTCGATTGATCTTCGTTCCAGTTATTGGCAGATCGCTGTTGACGAACGGGACCGAGAGAAGACAGCTTTCGTCACGCCCGATGGCCTGTACCAATTCAAGCTGATGCCTTTTGGTCTGTGTAATGCGCCCGCAACATTCGAGCCCATGATGGATTCTCTTTTGCGCGGTTTCAAATGGACGACGTGTTTATGTTACCTCAATGACGTTATTGTCTTTTCCTCGACCTTCGAGAGGCATCTCCATCGCCTTGAGGCCATTCTTGGAGTCTTCCGAAGAGCTAGCCATCAGCTTAACTCGAAGAAATGTAACTTCGGCCGACGTGAACTCAAGGTGCTCGGTCACGTGGTCGACGCACGTGGCGCTCAACCCGACCCAGACAAAATACCTGCTGTAAGCGCATTTCCTACTCCCCGCTGTACCTGTGACGTGTGTAGTTGTAGGCCTTTGCTCCTATTTTCGGCGGTTTGTCCCCAACTTTGCGGAGACGGCTCGTCCACTCGCCAGTCTTCTAAAGAACGACGCTCCATTTTGCTGGGACCAAGAACAATCTCAAGCATTTTCTGCGCTCATTGCAGCCTTCACCAACCCGCCCGTCCTGGCACACTTCAATCCTTCGGCACCAACGGAGGTACGCACCGACGCCAATGGTCACGGCATTGGTGCCATACTCGCCCAGCAGCAGATGGGTCGCACTCGCGTCATTGCTTATGCCAGTCGCCTCCTTTCTGCGGCTGAGAGTAATTACTCTATCACAGAACGTGAGTGCTTAGCCCTCGTGTCGGCCATTACAAAGTTTCGCCCTTACTTGTTTGGCCGCCCGTTCTCCGTCATGACCGACCACCACGCCTTATGTTGGCTTTCTACCCTGAAGGACCCTACTGGTCGCCTGGGGCGTTGGGCCCTCCGCCTTCAGGAATACACTTTTTCTGTTGTCCACAAGTCCGGCCGGTTGCACGCTGACGCCGACTGCCTCTCCCGCAACCCGGTAGATCCACCACATACAAGCGAGTGTGACGATAACACGTGTGTTGGCCATCTCTTACCTTTTAAACATTTATCATGAACAGCGCTTAGATGCCAAGCATTGCAGCATTATCAATTGCCTCAACACTAATCACCTTGATGCTACCCTTGCTTTGTTCGTGCTCCACAACGGCACCTTATACCGGCGGAATATGCGACCAGATGGCACCGAGTTTCTGCTCGTAGTCCCCAAACACCTGCGTACCACCGTTCTTCAACAGCTGCACGACGCACCTACAGCGGGTCATCTTGGCGTATCGCGTACGTGCGACAGCATCCGCCGCCGCTTCTTTTGGCCAGGCCTCTATCGCTCTGTTCGCAGTTACGTGGCTTCTTGTGACAGGTGTCAGCGACGGAAGAAGCCATCGGTGGTGCCTGCTGGATACCTGCAGCCGATCGGCATTCCAGTAGGCCCGTTTTCCCGAGTTGGCCTTGATCTCCTCGGGCCTTTCCCACTCTCTTTCTTCGGGGAATAAATGGATTGCGGTGGCCACGGATTATACTACGCGCTACGCTATCAACCGAGCAATACCCACCAGCTGTGCAACTGACGTGGCTGCGTTTCTTCTCCAGGACGTCATCCTGCTATGGTGCTCCACGCCAGCTGCTTACTGACCGTGGCCGTTGCTTTCTTGCTCCAGTAGTCGACGAAATTCTCCGGTTCTGCTCCATTAAGCACTATTTCACCACCGCTTACCATCGACAAACGAACGGCCGCACCGAACGCCTCAACCGCATGCTCAAGGAGATGTTGACAATGTTTGTATCGGATGATCACAGTGACTGGGATGTTACTTTGCCGTTTGTAACGTTCGCATATAATTCCTCCCTTCACGACACAATGGGCTACTCACCTTTCTATCTTCTATACGACCGCGACCCTTCCCTTCCGTTTGACAGCGCACTGCCTCCCACCGTTAATGCCAGCTCTTATGTTCGTGACGCCATATCTCGAGCTGACGTCGCCCGGGTTATTGCTCGCCGCCGACTACATTCCTCCCAAAATTCCCAGAAACGCCGCCACGATTCTCGTCACCGCGACGTCCACTACTCTCCGGGCTCTCTCGTCTTGCTCTGGACTCCCGGTCGTAGAGTTTGGCTGTGTAAGAAGCTCTTGCCACGCTACGCAGGACCCTACCGTGTCTTACGGCCAGTCACTCCTGTGACATACGAGATCAACCCTGTTCATCCGCCGCAACAGTCCGCTATGCCACGTACCGAGATCGTTCAACTCGCCCGAATGAAGCCGTACTACACCTGCAGTAGTTCGACATAATGCGCACCGAGACTGTGCTTTTTGTGTGTGTGTAGCGGGGGGGGGGGGGTAATGTTACATATATGCGTCGCTGGATGTTGAAGAAGAGGACGATCAACAGTAGTGACGCGAAAGGAAGACGAAGCTGAAGAAACCGTTGAGGCTTGCCTGAACACTTGCTGTGTTCTGCTCTACTGTGGTGTGAACACTTGCCCATCACCTTCTGTGGATTCATGTGCTAACCTTTTGCCCCGTATCAATATATAGGACTATTATCAACCTGCGACCCAAACTTATCCAGCTCTCTTCAGACAAAGCCATACCTGCTACGACGACTTTGACGCAACAAGTCGATGTAACCGTCCTTGAGGGAGTAATAATTACCTTGCCTTCCCGATCAAGCATCGTAGACTGCGTGGGCAGCGCAGACATAGGAACCGCTGGAGGCATCGTCGAAGAAAATATCCAATTGCTCTCGGAACGAGGTGTTGGCATCGCAAGAGGCATCGCGAAATTCAGGTGTACAAGCTCAAGTGCTGGTAACAAACTTTGCCGAAGAATACCGGCATCTCAACAAGGGTACGACAATTGCATTTTTTGAGGAATTAGCGGACCTCTAACATATATTCGCCCTCCACGACCAACCCCTGGAAGACACACTTCTTCATCAGCCCACATTTGACATCAACCAGGCAATAATCCACAGCAGAAAAGACCAGATTCGCAGTCTTCTTCGAAGCTAAAGTGAGTGCTTCTTGTCATCATCGAAGGTACGACGAACATCACTAGCCAAGCACCGCATTATAACGGACGAATACGTCTGACCTCTGCGTCAAAGCCCCTACCCGTATCGCCGCGATAACGCCAAGCCATTCGCGAGCAAGTCGACAAAATGCTTCGTGGTGACGGTATCCAGCCATCAAAGAGCCCCTGGTCGGTACTAGCTCTTCTGGTGAAGAATAAAGACGGGACACTTCGTTTCTGCATTGATTACCGCCGCCTAAACAGCACAACGAAGAAGGAAGCTCACCCTCTTCCCCGCATTGACGACACACTCGATCGGCTCTGCAATGCGAAATAGTCCTCATCAATGGACCTGAAAAGCGGCTATTGGCAAATTTACGTCGACAGAAGACATCGCGAGAAGAGCGCATTTATCACACCGGACGACCTTTTCGAGTTGAACGTGATGCCATTTGGTCTCTGCACCGCACAAGCAACGTTTCAACGACTAATGGATACTGTGCTGGCGGGCTTGATGTGGCAGATCTGTCTGGGATACGTGGATGATGTCGCTTTCTTCTCTAACTTTGAAGACTACCTAAAAATGCTTTAGATAGTGCTAGAAGCTATCAATTCATCAGGGCTAGCTTTGAAAGTAGAGAATTGGCAGTTTGCCTATGGGGAACTGCAGTTACTGGGTCATATCGTTAGCAAGGATGGTGATCGCCCTGACCCTGGAGGCCATTTGGCTACGAAAAGTAGGAGCCCGATCAGCCGGAGGTGTCAGATCCGGAGCGGTCGGTGCCATCGGAGTAGTCGGAGCCGTCGGATCTTTCGGAGTGCTAGTTGCTGGTTCTCTCGTTCAGTGAACCCTTCCGTCATAGGTGACTGCGAATTCCGCGCCACTTATTAGCGATGCAAGAAAGCAACTTCCTGCCCTTTCTCGCAAGATTTGCAATAATGTCCTCGCCCTCGGCTGTCGTTTGAGTGGAGTGCGCCGTTAATTTGAAGGGCGAGTGAGGTGACTTTTGCTTTCGTTCTATGATGAAAATCTGCTGGATGGATGGAACGGCGGTTCTTTTGAAAAGCCGGTTCTCTCTTGTTCAGTGAGCCTTGCCTGTTGGAGCTGGGTGAGATTTTTCAAACGCCAAAGCGAAAAACCAACTATACCTGCCTTTCTTGTCAGTGTCACAACCAACCCATTGCTTTCGGATCTTCCCGAGGGTACCGCGGGCGCACTGCTGCTGGTGCCCGCACTTTTTTTGTCTTGCAGGTTTGTGGTGTTTATGGGTTGGTCCTATGCCGACTAGTGGAGGGACCGGTACTCGTACTCGTCCGCAGAGCGAAGTGGTTCCATTGTTCCGCGTTCTTTCGTAGCCCCTTCTTCAGTCGTCTCACCAGGCATAAACCGCAACTGCAATCCCAACCGGAAGCAGAAACGGATGCTAAATGCACGTGAGGGCCCAAAATTGAGTTTACTTTTTATGGCTAACAATATATATATATATATATATATATATATATATATATATATATATATATATATATATATATGGCCGATCTTATATATATATATATATATATATATATATATATATATATATATATATATAAGATCCGGCCATTTCTGCGCGACCCAATGTTGAGCGGAACCACCCCGTACCGCTCACTGAAGTAAGCCGTCTTGCCAATCTCTGTGTTGTGTGCTTATTATCGACGATTTGTCAGGATCGTTTCGCTCATTGCCGAGCCGTTGCCGCAACTTACGAAGAGAGTCGTAGCTTTTCGATGGAAAGCGCAGCAAGAACAAGCCTTCGTCGAACTTAAGCGCTGCCTACAGTCCCCTCCTGTCCTAGCCCATTTCGATTCCACCGACGCAAGCAGTTGGGGCCTAGGCGCTGTTCTCGTTCAGAAGAGTGCCGGACAGGAGAAAGCGACGGAGAAAGAATGTATTGCCGTCATTAACATTTCGCCCACATTTGTACGGACGACCATTCAGGGTTGTGAGCGATCATCATGCTCTCTGCTGGCTGGCCAACTTAAAAGATCTCTCTGGCCGCCTTACGCGATAGAACCTGCGTCTTCAAGAATTCGACATCACAGTAGTCTGCAAGTACAGCCGTAAGCACTCCGATGACGACAGCTTGTCACGAGCTCGCGTTTATGAGCCGCCGAAAGAAGACGACGAAGACGCCTTTTTGGGACTGGTAAGCGCCAGCAGTTTCTCAGAATATCAGCGATCAGACCGTGAGCTGAAAGCGATAGCCGATTACTTAGAAGGAAAGACCACTTTCTCTTCCGCTTTGTTCAAGCGTCAGCTGTCCTCCTCCATGTTGGGAAATTACGTCCTTATGCAGAACTTTGCATCCAACAGAACCGCACACATCCTTGTTGTGCTTATAAGCCTCAGAGACAAAATTCTACAAGCGTGTCATAATGAACCAACGGCAGGACATCTCGGCCTTGCACGCATATTGCACCAAATCCAGGAGAAGTATTATTGGCCACGATTAGCTGCCGATGTCGCCCAATACGTCAAAACTTGCAAGACCCCTCAGGCGAGCCCTGTTGGTCTATTGAACCCGATACCACCCTCAACTAAGCCTTTTCAACAAATAGGAAAGAACCTCCTCGAACCCTTTCCAACTTCTTCGACGGGGAACAAGTGGGTCATCGTGGCTACTGATTACATGACCCGTTACGCCGAAACAAAAGCCCTGCCTAACGGTTCCGCAGTGCAAGTCGCCAAGTTTTTCGTCGACCAAATTCTCCTCCGACACGGCGCCCCAGTAGTGCTCATCACGTTCAGGGGAACAGCATTTACGGCAGAACTCACTCCAGCCATCTTGAAGTACAGCCAGACAAGTCATCGGACGACGACCGCTTACCACCCACAGACAAACGGCCATAAAGAGCGTCTCAATAAAACTATTTCGGACATGCTTACTATGTACGTCGACGCCGAACACAAGGCCTGGGATGCAATCTTTCCACATGTAATCTTCGCGCATAACACAGCTATCCAGGAGACGACAAGGGTGACCCCGTTCCAGCTTGTGTATGATAGAAATCCAACGACCACGCTCGATGCAATGCTGCCACACGTAAGAGATGAGAAGAACCTGGACGTCGCCGCCTACCTTCAGCTTGCAGAGAAAGCTCGACGACTTGAACAGCTGCGCAATAAAGACCAAAAACGCACCGATGCCCGGCGATACAACACGCGACGCCGCCACGCCGATTACAAGCCCGGAGACCAAGTATGGGCATGGACACCAATTCACCGTCGTGACTAAGTGAAAAGTTGTTTCGATGCTTTGGGCCGTACAACATCATTCGCCGCGTCGGACAACTGGACTATGAAGTCATTCCCGACGGTACGACAGCATCACAATGGCGACGCGCACGCCCTGAAATCGTATTTGTTGTACGAAGGAAGCCATGTTACGCGCGTTAAAGAATCTGTAGTGTTTAAACTTTGCACTGTTTATGTTTACGTTGGTTTGTTTTGAAACATCGAGGCGATGTTTTTTTTAAGGGGGGAGCAATGCGGCGAAACCTTCAAAACTGTATTTGTTGTTTCTTAGCAGCCGACGGCGCGCGCTATTATTTGTTTATACTCGATGTCACGAGACGCGCCTTTATCAGCTTCTTTGTCGCGCAAGATGCGCCAAGATCAATCTCGAAGATTCCGGCCACTCGCCTATGTTTCTACAATGTCCGAGGTTGTGCTGGTAACAGTTTGCGACTTTATCTAGATGGTTCTTAGCCACCTTTAAATTTAGCTTTGACGTGTGTGACAGCCACACTTTTTTCGACGACCGGCGAGCACGATCGTTGCTATTGCCGCCGCCAAATCGCTTAGTCCTTTTGCGGGCGCAAGTCAGCCCAATAAAGAGTTTCTTCAGTGCACTTGATGACTTTTCATTTGGATCATCGACCTTGTCACCACCACCTGACAATAAAAGCTTCGTTGTTTTAACGCTTTACAAACCTATATTTTAAACCCTAAAACTGAGCTGTTTAAGCTGGTGCATCTTCCAGCAAGGCGGACCTTTTAGATTTTGGTAATAAGGCACATAAGGACGAAAATAACTGATCAACATTGTTTGCTTTTGAGTTTAGGAGGTAATATCTCTCGCATTGTCAGTATCGAAGGTCAGTCGATTCTAGAAAATGCTGCCTCGTGCTGAAAGGCGCTCCCCCAATGCACGGCTATTAAGTACGGCAAGGTAGATCGGGAAGAACGCTACTTTATAACTCGTGGCAATGCCGTGCGCAAGCATGGTATCATCAAACTTCATTAAAATGACTGGGCCTCTAGGACCCAGAGGCGTAGGTGATCCCATGAGCCACGCTTGCTATAGTGCAAATTACCTTGGACTCGGCAGGACAACTCGATAAAGGCAGTGAAAACTAGCTCGAAATATCTCGGTGCACACGAATGGTGAAGCGCCGAACGAGTCAGATGAAAGTAGAAGGAAGTGGTACCTTTCGGGAGGGGTTGAGAGTTTAGCTTGAGTTGCTTGCATGCGAGGAGCAACGATTCTTGTATCTCTCGGAGCCGTTTTGTGTGTTTCATCACTCTATTCGCGCCGTCATCTGTTTTGTGTTGCCGAGTTGAAGCGCTGACTCCCGTTCTGTTCCAATCTTAGCACTGCGTTGTCGCGAGCCTGAAGAGAATGCTTTTTTTTCACAACTGCATCTGATGACCATTGTCAAATGGCGCTTCTTGACGCGGAATAAACGGCTCCATGCATATAGTCGATATGTCATTTGTTAGGCGAGACATTGGCTGCTAGCACGTTCTTTAGGAGGCCGAGGCTCCAAGCAATAAAAGTTATCTTTATGTATGCACTCGTTAGAGCTGTTACGCCAGAGGGACAAGAAGCTATTCAGTTGGGCTGCTCGAAAATAATAAAATCTTATGGTCAGTTGCATTCCGGGCATATTTGTGGTGCCGCTGCGTTACCACGGGCGTGCGGAATGAAGACCGAAAGAGAAAGTAAAATAGTAACTGCGCGTTCGTAATTATCACTTATTATGCTGCCATATAGAAGTCTTTCAGAAAGTGAATAATTTTAATAGATGCAAGCGAAGGACCATACAGTTGAATCGAAAAAATCGCAATGGAGGTCTATAACTTCCTCCTTCAATAATTGGTTTGTTTCCTCCTTCTGCCGTACGATCGAAAACGCTTGGGCAAAAAGTGGAGTGGGACTGAATGCCAAACATTTGCGGATGCATTGTACGCAGCACCAGAGCACGTTACTCTAAATAGAACCCTCGCCCCGAACTGCCTTGCATTTTTGTACACAGTGCATAAGGTGCTGTTATCGACAGCCGAATCGAATAAGCCGGTCGAGGACTTTATCTTCATAAAGACATTCTCGTTGAAAGAAATATGCAAGAGGAACTAGTTGTATACAAGAAACATAGCCTAGTTTAACACCCTTTCAAGTGATTAAGGCATGCGAAATTTTTAAAAATATTTCTATAGTGGGCTGCGATGAAAATATCATCCGGCGTGAAGAAAGTAAAAGCAAGGGGGTTAGGCAAGGACGCACAATCTTCAGAATACTATCGACTGCTTACTCAGAGGAAGTATCAGGAAATATGCACGGGGAGCAGTTAGCTGTAAGGTTTAATAGAGAATACCTACGTATTCTGAGATATTCTGATGCAATTGCCTTGCTAAATAGCTCAGGTAAAGAGTAGCAATAGGTGATAATTGATATAGAGAAGAAAAAAGTACGATAGTTCTAAAATTACTATTCAGGCGACTGAACAAATTTTCGACAACCTCAGACGGCAAGAGATCTTTCTCGATAGGAGAGAATACAAACGGTTTGGCTTCATGGCACCCACTTATGCGGCCGATATGTTAGCTTTAACAAAAAGCTTAACTTAAATTGAGCACCACACGCAGAGCAATGGAACAAAAATAGTAGGCGTAGTATCAAGAGAGATGAAGGTTTTCGCTCGCATGGCCACCGACGAGACATCAAGAATTTTACATTAGTAAAAACGTCCTCCTCCCTAATTATTTGACGCAGAAGCCGTGACAAGGGTCTCGTGAAAATGCTGTATGGTGTGTACAAATTCCCGCAATTCATCCGGGGCTTCCTCCGGCATTTCTATTTGACCTCGCTTAGGACACCAATGTTTTTGTTGTCTGCCCCGGTCTTGTAATGCATCTTGCAACTATCAGCTCCTAGCAGCACAGATCAGCACTAGCAGCAGCCAGACGTGAGTGGAGAAGGACAGATTATGACAAGAGGCTTACTGTCTGTCGCCAAAACAAATCTTCTGTCAAGAAGGTAATCGCGGAATTCAGTAACTCCGATTACCAAGTTTAATGTTTCATGTTCCAATTGTGAATAGTTTTTCTTGGCTTTGGATTGTCGCCGCGAGCGAAATGCGATTCAAAGGTCGACATTTCCCATCTGATGTGAGAGAAGTGTCCCAATATTTGTGCGCGAAGTATCGCATTCTAAGCGCCAAGGTGTGTCGGGTTCTAAGACTGCCAGCACTTTCGCCTGCCGCAGCACTGTCTTAGACATTTAAATTGCCTCGTTCTGCTCCGCGCCCCATACCCATCGACAATCCTAACTTAAACGTCTTACAGTGAAGCGAGTAAAGTAATCATATTTGGCAACAACTTGCTAAGGTATGCCAAACGACTAAGTTAGGAAGAGAGGTCGCTCACATTTTTAAGGTTTCGAGACTGTATGGGCGCATCTATGTTTTTCTCTAGTGGTTGCAGTCATCACGGCAACCCAATTGGGCAAATTTTATGCCCAAACTAATAGACTACGGGGATATAGACACTGCACGTTACCTTCCTCAGCTTGACAGTGAGCTCGCGGAAACACTCTCAAATCGCTTCGAGGCGTTCGCCTTCCTCTTCTCTGTCACAAGGACGTCATCAGGTATGCTTGGTCAGCTAGTACGCCGCTTAGCAGCGTCTCCGTGGTACGCTGAAATATAGCTGGAGCCGTCGATTCTCTGCACGGTAGGCGGTTATAAGAAAACAGTCCTCGATGGTTGTTAACAACTGTCAGTGTCTTAGCCTCTTCTCCAAGAGGAATCTGTTTGATGAAGCGCAGCAAAATATTATTCAATAACAGGCCGCGGATACTGATCTGTTACACATGATGCGTTGATTGTTTGCTTGTAATCGCCGCATATTCAGGCTAATAAATCGTATTTCATGATTTGGACTATTGGTGCTGCCCAATCTGATAGCGCTACCGGTGTCGGCGGAGCAATTTTTCCATACATGCCCAGCTCATCCACCACGTTACCACTCATCAGGCACAAAAGCTGTCTGGTCTTGAAATATTTAGGGACAGATTCCTTCTTCATGTACAGGTGGACTGGACACACTTTCCTACACGGAGAGAACTGCACACAGCTTATGCTCCGCTGCCTGCTTCCCCGAAGCTGCCAAACTCAGAACTGGAGTTCTAGAAGGTCTCCCCGAGAAAGAAAGACTCCGTTCTGGTGAACTACAATCAGTGAAGCAAAATAGTCTTGCCGTCGTAGCATACTGTAAGCGTAAGCTTACCGGCGATGGGCAGGGTCGCAAGTCGTATACGTATGGCAGCTTTAAACTAAGCTCTCCGAGAGCTGCACGGGCTCCATGTTTGTCGTGCTATATTTCACAATGTATCACGCAAAACAGTAAGCCGGTGTCGATCTCCATTCTGATAATAACTCCTCTCCGACAGAAGTTGTCTCGAACGGGGGCAACCAACTTGTCTAGAGCGGCTGACATTTGCTTCAACATGTGCAACTCCGACGTTGTACATTCTTGTTTTTCGTTACCGTCGTTTGAAGAGCTCCCAGTTGACACGATCTTGTTTCGCATCTGTTTGCTCTTTGAGCGGCACACAGCTACTAGGCGCCCTTTTTCCACACTGGAAGGATTTAGCCTTTTTGAAGCTGCAGCTTGCTTGGCTGTGCACGCAGATTCCGGGTCGATAGCATGCTGCTGGCGGAACGCCAAAAAATTTTTGCTGACCACTCATTTTGTGCACGCCAGGCTCTGTCTTTGCCTCAGGAGACTTCACGGGCGCCACTCCTTGTCCTGCAGCTTCTGCCACCAAAACTACATCTTCCGCTTGCTTCCGCGTCACCTCCGGATGTGAGAGTAGTGCTTTGAACCCCAGTATTTCGTATTTCACGCATTTCCCCATATCATGCGGTCAAGCATGCCACTGAGGTTTCAAATATTTGCAACTTTTCGAAGCTCGATAATGCACTGCTGTGCAGGTTAATTTTTGCTTTGGCCTCTGGTGGACAATATGAAGCTTGGCGCTATTTCGTTAGACTTTGATGCATGGAAAATTTCTAACATTTCGAAATTCTTGGAGAGGTCAACTCATGACATTTTTTCGCCACGCAACGCCCAAAGCACACGTCGCTGTCTCTTGAGCCTAGTGCTGAATCAAGGACTGCTCTTTCTTCGCGTCATCTTCGATACTGTTCCCTTCAAGTAGGATTCGATCCAGGGATGTCCGAATATCACTTATAGTTTTCAGCGCCGAACTGTGGATCTTGATAATCCATTGCCGTTGCGATTGAAATCTTCTATAAGTTCATGCTACCATGGTCGCCATTACTATACCACCTACTAGCACCGGCAGAGGTACATATGCACGAAGAAGCAATTGCGAGAGCTGCCGGAAGCCTGAAAGAA
Source organism: Amblyomma maculatum (assembly GCF_055883805.1). NCBI lineage: Eukaryota > Metazoa > Arthropoda > Arachnida > Ixodida > Ixodidae > Amblyomma > Amblyomma maculatum. Next base: position 8,968,671 of record NC_139351.1, read on the forward strand.
CTTTTTCTTGGTCAACGTACGCGGAGCACGTATAAAGGATGATATCATGCCTGAGAACGAGGCACTCACATGACTGTCGACGAAGGCGCGGGCGCTTGGCATGAACAAAGCACGGAGCACGCCGCCCACTCCCGAAGGATTGCATTACAGCACGCACAATGGACCAGACACTTCATGCGCTATTGCCAGCGCTCTCAGCTTACGCCGCAGCAGTTTTCGTCGCTTGAAAGATTCAAGTTTAAAGTAACGCAGAAGGTTGTCCGTGACTTATGGCAGTGTGGTGCCTGCAATTAGAGGTTTTTCTCCAGCTAGACAGTGAATGCTACTCCCAGCTCATCATTTGGTATGCATCCTTGAGAGCGAAGATCAACCGAAGTATCGGGATGATAACAATATTGTCAGAGCGGAACCCCTGAAGGGGCTTTGCTGTCCAAACGGGTCAGTATTACGTGGTGACCCATCATGAAGCGCTGTGGGACTTGCAGCAGCGTTTTGCGGTTTGAGTGGCCTGCTCACGTGATGTCTGCTTTCTTGGAGATGTCGTACCGCTTTCGGTAGCATTGTGCGGCCAACTTCAAAACCCTCAAATTCTCGATGGGCGCAGAATAGAAGTATCGGACGTAGAAGTATCGGACCAGGCTTGTGTGGCCGGGTCGTAACGACAATGTATCTCATCGAAAGCATGTTGCGCTGTTGATCGACTCCTACACGGCTGGGCGCCAGTGCAGCCTTAGGCCTAGCGTCGCCGCCACGGTATACGCAACAGAAGACCGGTCCTAGCAAGCTTGAAAATGTACCCACGTGGATGCCAGCGATGCCCAGATGTATCTGAAATTCATAAAAACTTTCGCAGCTGGTTTGACTGGGTTCCTGTCAAAATCCCGTGACCGTGCCAAAAGTTGTCGGAGCCGAAGCACAGAGAGCGCTCCCGAAATACGGCGATTTTTAACGCAATTCACACTGCACAGAACACGGACGCCTCTCCCTTTCGTCTCCGTGGAAACACAGCCGGCGGTGGTCATGTTCGAACCCGCGCACACCTATTCAGTATTCGACCGTCTTCATCACTGGTCCGCCGCTGCGGGCATGTGATGAAGATGACAAAAATGTGACAGAGTATACTCTGCCACATTTTTGTAGCGAAGCTCACTTTTTGCATGCAGAGCTGAAGTTTAATTCAGGCTTTGAAATCACCGCTAAATGGAGGGGCGGCTGCGCCACGACTGCTCGCTTCGCAGTCCCCTTGCCTTGCCAGATAGAAGGAAGGATGAACAAGATGCAGTGCTCCTGTGATTGTACAGACCTCAACCGGCGACCGTCATCATCCTACGGCATCCCAGGGAAAGGCCTCCTGCCCCACAGAAGTGGGGGGAGGGGAATGATCTTTGGGGAGCGGGATTAGTCCAGCCAAGGGCCCATACAATCTGGCTTATCCCGGTAGTGACAGTGTGCCGTGCGTCCGCGCCGCCCCGACGGATCAAATCGTAACTCAAGCAAATGTTCTATTATCCGACTTCGGTCTTTCCATTCGTCATATAAAGTTGTCATAGGGCGTCCCCATTCTTCGTAAAACTTTTTCTTGAAGAGGTGATGTTTTTCGCGCTCAAGGTGAAACCACAACCCCTTCCTGACCTTCACCTCGACGAGAAAGGTTTCTTTGCGCTCAAGGCGGCTTGGAATCTCGCGATCCAGATTTGGTCATTTATCTCGACGAGAGCCAGGACGAAAAACTTTCGCGCTTCGTGGCAGTGGGTTGAGACACCGCACGGTGCAGTATGGGATGGCTGTCAGCTCGAATACCTCTCAGGCGATCATGGAGCAAGGTAAGGAGGATGCCCTCAAAAACTCTATTACCCGGTCTCCCGCACTCCGGATAAAATGCAAGCCTGTGTTAGTCCGGAAGGCTCGGATACAAATCTTCGGCGGCGGATTGGTAAATTTGTGTAGATACGCTCATGTTAATTAAGTGACAAGGTAGATAAATATTTGATGCTATTACGCCTGCAGCAGGTACAATGTAGTGATATTTGGTGAATATTTCAGGCAGTGCGTGTACTGCACAGGTCGTTTCGGTAAAAGATATGTTCGCTCGAATTTTATGGTTGATTACAAGAAATGACCTTCTGTAGTCGCAAAAGCTCTTTTTCAGAAGCCATCCTCAAGGTGTTTTTCCTATTTATTATGAGCATCGGCAATATTGTAAAAAAGCGATGAAATTTTATATTGTGCTTACAATCAAAATATGAGGAACAAAAGCTGCTTACCAAACGAAGAATTCGCCGTCAGTCTGCTTCGATAGCAGTGTGCACCTATTTTGACGGTGCGTCTCTGACACTTTTGTTGATTTGCTATTCTTAACCAAAATGAGCGAATTGGAAACTGCAACTTATTTATTATTGGAAGATGAACGATTTATCACTTCTCCGTGCAGGTTGGCGCTGCGTGTAGGGTCAAAATTTCCATCTTGGAAACCGACATTTAATCTTTGAAGATACCGACAAATCTTCTTGAGCTCAAGCTGTTCATGACAACGCTCGAGAAATGACTCAAATCCAGATACTCGTATGATGCTCGCGTGAAGTTCAAAATGTATGCAGCAATGCGATGCAAGCCGGAGGGGACCGACGTTTGTTCCATAGTACAAAAAGACTTGCTAGCACAGATGTGAAAATGTAGACCTTTATCAACGCCGCGGAAAAAAGACCTGATTCATTTATTTCCCCAAAAACCTTTATTGGCCGCTTCAGAAACTGCATTAGGAGAATGCGATAGAATTCTGCCAATGCAGCTGATGCATTTCACTTCCGTTTTTGTTGAGTTTATTTGTATTTTGTAATATACTTTCTATTTGTTTATTTTTATATTTTATTAGCTTTTAAGGCCCGTTCACACTTGCGACTAGCAGCGGTCGCGCGACCGTTTTGGCCGAAAAGCGACAGTCGCAAATGGTCGCATCGGTCGAAAAGCGACTGCCGCGGGCCGATCGGGGACTGCTGGAATTTCTAGTCGCGCGACTACTAGTCGCAAACCATTTCACCAATCAGCGAGGTCCCGCAGTACTCGATCGAGCACCTTCTCAATGCAATTAAAGAATACCTTTTCAACAAACGGCACCCGGAATTCAAAGGCAGCGAGAAGGATATGGCCTGGGAAGATATTGGAAAGATATTCGGACTATCCGGTAAGTGCCATAAACTTTTGAGAAATAGGTTTTTCACGCAGGCGCAACATTTTATATTGACACCACGGTTATTGACACCGTCTATTCGTCGTCGGCGTTCTCGCCTGAAAAAGCTGAAGTGCCTGGCAAGCGGCTGCTTCGCTGTCATCGCCCTGCAGCTCTCCTACTCCAAATTCGTTTTTCTAGAAGGCGACAGTCGCAAGTGTGAACATCGGTAGTGGCGAGCTCCTCTCCTCTGGTCGCGGGACTACCAGTCGCGCGACCTCATCTAGTCGCAAGTGTGAGTAGACCTTTATTCTTTTTTCAGTCCTTATTTTTTTTAGTCTTTATATTTACCACTACCCTGAATCACCCCCTATTGTGAAAACAAGCCCCGCTCGGTCCGAGCGCCCCAGCGCCATATCTGATAATGGGACGAGTATGGCGCTGGTGGATTTGACATACTAGTGCGCTGCATTGATGGCACTAGTGGCACTGGTGGCACTGGTCTCCAGCTCCAGCATTATATTAAGGCCCCGTATAAAAAGCAAAAATTAAAATGCAATGTATCACTTCAAATACTATAAAAAAAGCTGAACAAAGTCAAAAGGTTCATGACGAGGAGAAAAAGAAGACAGTAAAGCTGGTGCGACTCGAGCTAGGTAACACGTGTTTGAAACCCTCGACACTAAGCACTAAGCCTCGCAGTGGACTGGGGATACGTTAATAGTTTAGCATGTTATGCCGATCTAGGCATTTCTAGCGTTGGGACTTTTGTTTTGAAGTGTACACCAATGCTGCCGTTCTAACGATTACAGCTTCTTCACCGTTGGAACCTGCTGCCTGCTCTCACGATATCCCACTAACATTCTAGAATACCCTGTGCAGTGTATGATTCACTAAAATTATTTTCATATGGGATGTTTCATAGCGCTGGCATTTACATCGCGGCTGTTTTCTTATGCTCTGCAACCACGGACGAAAGTTTCGCTGAAAACAGAGCTCTGCCGCAAAACGTCAAGGAAAAATGTGTAACGAAGCTGAAAAATCAGCAAGCGAAGCAGCAAGAACAATAGTTTATTGTTAACTAAATCACAGTTGTAGGGAAACACTTCAGGAAACGTTACGATGACCAAAGGCTCGGCTGGTTCATACATAGAGAAAGAAGGAGCACGAGAACGGAGAAACACGTAATATATAATACATTACAAGTGCTGACTGATGTTTGTTCAACAGGGTCCCATCGCTCGGTAGCCTACGTTTTTCCTCATTTTAATTATCTCCTTGTGCTGTTCACACTGGGCCACGGTTAGGGCTACCTTAGGTAATGCGTAGATCATTATTAATGCATACGATTCAGCCTGCAGTGATCATTTTCGCTGTAATCTCGTATTAGACGGCCGCCAAGAGTAACTGTGAAGTTCGTTATGCATGGTAGCCCACATTATTGAATTCATGTTTCAGTAGTACATTGATCGTCAGTATGGAATCACACGATTAGAGCTGCGCCGAAAGTTGTTAAGAAACACTCGCGTCCGAAACTCGAAACCGCGCCTTAAGGAAACGTCATTTTATTGCACCCCAATATGCCTCGCTTGCACTGAGGTGGCTTCACTTGTGCGTCCACATTTCTGCCTCACCGACATACAGCATATTAATGTTATAGCACAGAAACTCGAATCAACCGTCTTTCTCGCTCATAATAGGTTAATTTTTATATTAGGCTGGCAATGCTTGGCCCAGAATTGTGGAATAGACTAAGGTGAAAAGAGGAACGTTGATAGCTACTTCTTACTGCAGCGGTCTGCACTATTGAGTGTTTACCTTCACACTAAGTAATGCCCCTTAGTAACAATCCAATATTTCATTCAATGTTTACCTGTAAACATACTACGCGGTCCCTGTGCTTGAATTCGCCAATCACATCGAACCTGAATCCGCAGATTTTTGTGCTACTGTCAAATTTACTATTCTGAAAAATTACACTGCATTATTTCATGCAAAACGCAATTTTCTCGAATTAGTGGCGCTACATAATGTTCACCGCAATTGAACGTAACGGGACGTGTGTTTGCTATACTTTATTTTAGAGCTATCATGTAACCAATGATTTCGTATTTTGAATGAATCGGCACTGTCCGTCTAACGCCTATTGGAAAAACTCTAGAACTGTGAAATGTTTCAATTGGAAATGTGTTTTGAAGCACGAATCAAGAGCGCCATTCTTACTCTCTGTAAGGCATATAAATAATAGAATGTACTAGCATTTCAAATGAAGCGCTAGCTGGAAAGGGTAAGGACACTAAGAAATAAATTATACAGCACGCAGATACTATTTTTAATTGTGTATTTGAATATCTATATTTAAACATTGTGGAAACTGAGGTGATACAGAAGTAATTTCTTTTTTTGCCACTATAATATATTTCATATATGACCCATGACAGCCACTTAACCTGAAATATGACATATGGTGCCTAAAAAAATGTTTAAAATACACTTCAGAAATGCGAACGCCTGAACATTGCTGCTATACAGGGCGCATCACGTTTGTTCTCACCATAACTAAATGCGCCGTCATTATCATTGCTAGTGTCGTCATTGTCGTTATCGCTAACTGCATCATTATTGTCATCGCTACTATTATCCTCATGGTGCAGGAGGAGAAGTATGATGCGCTTTTCAAGATCACGGACCTGATTAAATCGGGCTAAAAGTACTCCATGCAAGAAGGGAAACAAATCCCGGGCGTGGCGTAGTTGGTTAAGGCGTTCGGCTGGGGTTTCGATGATTGGAGTTTAGATTTTCGGTGGAGAGAGGATTTTAATTTTTTTCATGATCTCATGACGTCATTTGATTTACAGCTATAGTATGAACAAATGGACGCCGACAGTTTGAGCCATTAATGGCTTTGTTCTTAATGCAGAGTTCTAGAGCTAAACTGGAATCGGGAGTGGCACCCTGCCGTAATAGCTCTGCCGTGTTAAACTGCGTAATAATGGCAATGATTTGAATGCCTCTTTGGGCGTCATAACATGCAGTGTAATAGATTGTCATGAAATTGCTTCGCACGTTTACACTTGCTCCAATTTCAGATCTTGCGAGGTCACTTTGTTCATAGAGCTGTTGCTCATCACTAGGAGTAATTTATGGCAATCTCATTTGGCCTTAACTTCGGCAGCCCTCTTTATAAGTTGTTCAATCCGAACTCTATTGCTGCAACGGGGACATAGCGCCAACGGTCTGCACTCAGTTTAGAGCATTACAATCGTTCGCAGAAAATCTGAAGAATCCATGTTCTCTGGCTGCTGCCTCCCTATGTCCCAGGAACAGAAAATTGCGCCTTGATAATTTATACACTTTGCTTTGTCATTATGTGAGGAGTGAAGAGAGAAACAGGTGCAGGGAAGGCAAGGTTGTCCGTTACTCGAGATTTCTTAGTCGCGCCAGTAGCTCTTAGGAAACAAAATAGCGCCTTGCAGGCGTTGAGAGCAGTTGACTGATGCGGCCACGGACCCATGGTCTTATGCACTGTATTAAATGAAGATCTAAAGCGTCTAGAGCACAAGACGGCGTTAGTAGTTCGCTAGACAAAGTAGCCCACACACATAAGAGATCAATGACTGTTTAATCGCAACGCCAGCTTTCCCCAACAGGGCTGTAGGCCATCGTCATGCGCTTAGCGTTAGTGCTGCTTAGCGCTCTGTGTTTCGTGGAAGGCGAAGGCGCTGTCCAGGGCTGAATTGCTTCAGGAAGCGGTGAATAACCTTTCAAAACTTTTCGCGTGTTTAACGCGGAGCGTTAGAGCTCTCTGTTCCCCGTGCAACTTGATAACTCACTCCTATTTGTAGACATGTGACCTATGGGGCTGAAACGTGGAGGCTAACCAAGAGGGTTCTACTTAGGTTGAGGACAACCCAGAGGGCTATGGAACGAAAAATGTTAGGGGTAATATTAAGAGATATGAAGCGTGCAGAGTGGGTCAGAGAAATAACTCAAGTTACCTACATTCTAGCGGAAATTAAGAAGAAATGGTCATGGGCAGGACATGTAGTGCGAAGAGAGGATAACCGATGGTCGCTTAGGGTAACAAACTGGATTCCAAGGGAAGGAAAGCGTAGCAGGGGGCGGGTTGAAAGTTAGGTGGACGGATGAGGTTAAGAAGTTCGTAGGGGTAAAGCTAGCACAGAACCGGGTTAATTGGAGAAATATGGGAGAGGCCTTCGCCCTGCAGTGGGTCACAGTCAGGTTGATGATGATGTGCGGTGACTAGTGTGAATACGGAAGATCTAATTTCATTTTTTTTTCTGAGCAACTTGAGGTATATGAGCCTTCTGAATAACTCCAGGAAGGAAAAAGTGAACCGAAGGTTCATGCTGATTCCGGGTACTTGAGCACGGTTTCGAAGCAGCTCTGAACTGCGAAGGAAGAGAGACACCGTCAGCTTCAGTCATTTTGGCGAGTGTAGTAGATGGCCTAGTTGCTGAAAGAGCTGCGAGAGAATGACAGGGAAGCCGTATGGTATATAGCCTGGAAAATATGGTTGGTTGGTTTGTGGGGTTGAACCTGGAAAATATGTCTTGTAGTGGTTTCAACACCAATGTATGCAGTGGTCGGATGATGCCGGGCGAGAAGAACAGTTTACTGCTGAGGCACATTTAGGCAGCCCAAAGCAGGTTTATTTCGCACGCCGTAGAAATGAGAAGTCTACGAAAGATTCCTGTTGATGACAACAGCAAGGAAGCGATGGCTTTCCTAACTTTAAATGGCTTTGGTATTGATACGTAGCGTATAAGATGACACGGGTTTGCGTGTGAGTACCACGAGCGAACAATTCTCGGTCGAAATAGTTAGGTCCTGCAGAGGAAGGTAAGACGTCAATATTGATTCCGGATTTTAAAACCTCGCATTAACTTTGCGATGAGTGACACCTGATGCCGAAATACAGATAGCATCTACATATATGAATATCTGGGCGGATTAGGGCAGTACGTCGACTAGGCCAGCGAGAAAATAGTTGAAATGAGTTCGTCTGAACGCACCCTACTGTAGGACTCCGCGTGAATTTCGATATAAAGTTGTCCCGCCCCAATCTAGACACAAAAAACTGATAAATAGCTTCGTATCTTGACGAACATGCTGCCTTCGATCTTAGTAGTTTCCATTTTGTTCAAAACTTGCCTGAAGCGTTATATTGTCACAGGAGCCCCTGATATCAAAATCGAATGCCAAGAGCAATGTTTCAATTTTTTGGTGCTTGACGGACGTTACCAGGTCAACCACATTATAGATAGTATACCGGATATATATATATATATATATATATATATATATATATATATATATATATATATATATATATATATATATATATATATATATATATATATATATATATATATATATTATAGTGTCACACCATAAGTCGGCAGGATGCCTCTTTTTTTCTCCCGGGGATAATTGTAGTGTCCCACCAACGCTCGGTGATTGTCGACGGTGAAAAAGACGACGAGCGTAAGTCGAAAGGCGCGTGCTAAAAAAGAAGACGGCAGACAAAAGACGAAGACGCAAGAGACTGACGCGCTAGTTAAACGGTCGACCTGAACACCGACCTGAGCTTCAACGCACCCTTACAATATATATATATATATATATATATGCATGCTTCATACTGATTCTGGTATTAGTTGTATAGTTTAGTCGACGTTTCGGCTGGAGCCGTACTATTTTGAAGACTGAATGTTCATTGTTGTGCCTGCCTGCATCTAGCACTGACAACTGAAGGAGGCACAAATACAAATAGATAATGCATACGTAGATACAAACAGACAGCGCATGCAAAGTGCATACATATCTGCGCACACAGAGCAGGTCAGGCGCAGTTAAGAAGCAAGCCTAGCGCCAACCGCGAATCAGGCGTAAACTGTAAAAACAATGGCAAGGCTACATTAATTGCAGTCAATGGCTCTTGACGCATTCCGCATGTTGAAAAAAGTAAGAGTGTGTGAGGGGGGACTGGGGAGGACAAGAAAAAAAAAGGTACAAATGTGGTGGTTGGGAAGCGGTGATTGTTGCAATTAAGGTTGGTAAAGGCACTTCTCCTCGGCCCCTGCTGACAAAGTACCTGGTTCCAGAAGAGGCCTAGCAGCCTTCACTTCCATCACAGAGACAAACGTGAGTGTCGACTTCCTAGAATGGTACCAATTCCGAACATAACGGACACCGTGAGATGACACACCGTGACATGGGCACACAGTGACATGAACATAATTTTAGTGCGTTATACCACCAGTTTGCCCTCACACGGCCGAATTAGGCGGTGTGAGTACCAGGTTAAAAAACTTGAAGAGGGTCCTAAACCCCTCACCGCCCCTCCTCGCCGAACCTTCTGTCGTGTGTGAGACTTAACGCAGTTTAGAAATTCCTACAGACAACAAACATCATTTTACTCTAGGAATTTGCAGAATGTCTACAAACATCGCACGTGCATATATTTTCTGCAGAGCATACTGACAGACCAGCACGTGGACTTAACTATTTCAGGAAATGGTAAGACACAAAACATCCTCCCTCAAAAATAGAGTGCGCACTCATGAAAACAATAATCGCATGGGTATTTCCTAGGCTAATTCAATAGCGCAGGACGATTGGCTGAGAGTGTACAAAGTGTAAGTCGGCCTTGTTAAGCTGTTAGCAAATTCTTACACGCCTAAGGGAGTGTTACTGCCGAAACTGCGATAGTATGCTCTCTATTGTGAGGCACAACACTGTAAATAATGTTTATTCATCGAAACGGTGTCTTAAGGCGGGAGGGAAATGATTACGAAATGGTGCTGCCTGTACGAAATGAGATCGCCACTGAACTGGAAGAAAAATGAAAGTTTTAGCACATTCTAATACCTAGTTTATACTTGCTATTACACAAATCGTCCACATATGCAACGTAAATATATGTAAATATTGCACACTACTCACAGGTTTTAAACAAAAAAAAAAGAGCTGTTGCATGTATCGCACATCTTTTCTGCTTTAAATTTACAGTATAAATTTACATTTTACGAGATACCCTATGCAGCCCACTTCCCCGAGTAACCGCCGCCGCAGTATATGGCGGTCGGAAAAAATAGGGTGGGCACTGAAAATAGAGTGGTCACTTAGCTCCATCGTTGAGGGTGTTATATGTCCGCACATATATGGAACCTCTTTGTCGCCTCCCCTTACCGATTCTCGTTCGCGTACATGCACGTTCTTTTACAACATGGTAAAAACATTCTCCATGCTGTAGCTTCTACACGAAAGCTCAAGCGTGCTCCTATTCTTTACAGAAACAGTACACGTTTGCACAATGAAAACAATAAAAGTTGAAATATTTTACATGAATTCCACTTTTAAATGGGGCGTGTATTCGCATAACATGTCTCATTTTTTCATTGAATGAAGCACACTAGCAACTGGTATGCCATCAATCTTCTATTCAACACAAATATTTGTAAGCTACGTTCATATGCACCGAACATATGGGCGATGATGCTCCTGTTCTTCCCCTCAACTGAACCCATGCCTGCGTGCACAAAAAAAGCAAACAAGAAAACAAGTCGTGACCTTCCCCACCACGGCCGGTCCCGCTCGAATCACTTGAGAGCGTCCAATGAGGGGGCAGCTCCGGTGAATTAAATGGGGAAGCTTGCATGCAGCGATGTGTCACCCAAATCGGCTGCGAGCGGCCGCAAATACCAGTGTTTAAAAATTATTTGCAAACTATTGGCTCCACATAAAGCTTTCAAATCTGAATCTAACACTCACAACGGCCGCCCCTATGCATTTCTCGCATTAGAAGTGCAGAGTAGCACTTCAGGGGTCCTTTAAGCGATTTTCCTACAGGCGTTTCCGAACATTTTACTGAGATAATTTCTCGAAATATTTAAGCGAATCTCGCGTCTCTACTCCTAACAGCTACAAATTTCTAAGGCGGCTGTCAGCGATGGGTAGTCCTGATCTCTAACTTGATGGTTCCTAAGTTCTAATTTTAATCAGAAAGTTCAACTTCATGATTTGACCAATTTTTAGACAAAACCTAGAAGTCCGCAATTTTTGTTTTAGCTCTCGGGGTGCCCTGAGAAAGGTGGGCCTGCTTCATTTGAACTTTGAATCTGGCCCTGAACTCAGGCGCTAGACATCGTGTGTTTGAGTACCTCTGTGAAGCTTTAAAATAAACTACATTATCTGGACAGGGTTTTTAATTTGTGGTGGCGCGAACAAATCACATTTGAAAGCCACTCCATTGCAGAACTAGGCCCTCGTCACAACCGAATACCTCCGCACGCGGCTCCCTGCCTCTCTCGTGCTCAGTATTTCCTGCCCTCGTCCCACGGCTGTGGCCCACCGCGAAGCTACGAATCGCATATATTATATCCACCTGCTCTGGCAGGCGGTATATAAAGACGGGGAATACCGTTTTCTAAATAATGCCTAAGCCACGATAGTTGTCGAACTAATGTAATGGCCCAACACAGGAAAAGCTGCCTTTGAACCGATTGCGATGCTAGAAAAATTGTTCGGGCAAATAAAACGCCTGTATGACGACTCACGCGTTGAGGAGCCCAAGCTTTCGAAACGCAGCATGCGCTATCGCACCTACTTCGGATTCGTCCAATTGCGATAAATCAGCTCCTATTTTTCTCTACGTCCTTTACATTTTCACTATATTAACGGTTTAATACCCAAGTGCGAATTCAGTCGGGGAGAAAATAACAGCTGCTCGTGTAAAAAAAGCATCCCCATCAGTGTGAGATGACCTTCTTGGCTCAGAACAGCGTTGTGAAATGTAGCTAAAGCGATATGATAAATTAATTTAATAAGAGGACTTGGCAAGTCATACAACGCACTCGCCTGAGTGCACGGCAAACACAACTAACATCTGTTGTCTGTCGACGCCCCGCGCAGCTTTTTTCATAGCCGCGTAGCCGGCGAAGTTAAATTTATGTCGGCTCTGAGTAGAACGTCGGCGTGCTATTATTACTAATCTAAACCCCAAAATACAGGAAGTAAAAAAAAAAGGCTGGAGACAGTTATTCACTCGTCTTTGTCTTTTTAGAGTTCCACATAATGTTCTAGAAACAAGTGAGCAATGATAGATACCGCAGTGAGCTCTAGGCAGAGCGTCAATGCTAGTTACACTACTGCGTCATGTGACACTAATACACTGAGTCTGTAGCAGTGAAGGTAAACTGACTACCTCAGAAAACTGAAATAACAATTCATGAACCATCATTCGTGTTCCCCTCACGCCCACTACTTAGAGGAGTGGTCGTCAAGATGAATTTAGGAGTCCTCGCAAACAAAGCCCAGAACGCTTACAAAACGCACGAACAAAAACAATGAATCCGGGTGCTATGGCCACAGGATGATGCACTGTTTTCATGCCAGACCTTGAACACTGCAATTTGTTGAGATAACCCTCCTTTCCCATCCGTTCTGCCCCTCCATTTTGAAGTCCTTTTGCTCCTATTGTACCTGTTCGACGCGGTGTAACGTAGAAACCGTATACCTCTGGTGACCCTTACTGTTAAAACACCTCTAAATTGGGCTGGGCGAATAAGCACTCCCTAGCGCAAGTAATGATCATTCAACGCCCGCTGGTCAGGAACATACTCGTTAGATTTTGTTGACGTGTCGCGGAACCAATGCATCCATAAGAACAGGAGTGAAAACTGGAATTAAGGACTGCTAAGATTTCATCTTTCGTTTGACAAAAAAGAAGTACTAAAGCCTTTTCAGGCTTATGAGTAAATTTGTAGCCTTAACAACCATCGTTTCCCGTCTTTCAGCATCGTCATATACCACACGAAAAGTAAAAAAAAAAAGCCTTCGCATTTATGCCACTTTTTTTTTTTTTTTACGACACAGATCATAAGATAGCACAAAGGGCGAAGGTCACGTGAAGAAAAAATGCCGGCGCACATTATCGCAGAACATCTGCTTGATGATTTACAAAAAGAGCAGCCCAGTAACTACAAAAATGCTGCTAAAATATTTTATCCAAAGATGGGTGATCTTTGAGGTTTTAGTTTATAGGGTTCATTATATCGAAACGACTCAGGCTGAGGGAAGAAGGTATATTCGAATACTGCAGGCTTTATTGCCCAGTAGCTAGGACCCGGACTCAACTTTATCTCTCCACAAGCTCCAAGGCGATACCTCATTTACATCACCTGTACAGCAGCACTGCGCGCATTGCGGCTCCTGAACAAGGAACGGAGTGAAACTAAGGCATTAGAGGGCAACGCTCAGAGCGAAAGCAGCATGTGGTCCCTTTTGCTTGTTTATGGCAATGTTGCAATGGAGCCTACTGTCACGCAAGAAGATCGGTGACTTGAAAACAGATACAGTTGATGGAGGAAACATTAGGACGAGAGCTCGCAAAGATAATTTGTTATCGGAAAATATATTTCGTAGAAAACGGCGAAGTGCATCCGCATTGGCATTTTCATTAGCACACGTTGAGGTACTAGAATAGGTAGCAACCGAGGTGATACCTTCCTCACTAACTTCAGAACGAGGCGCACGTAACGTAGCTAGCAGAAGATACTGCAGCTATGGTATTAGAATGGTCTGTTTGACTAAGGGGTAATGAGGAGATAAGAAGCGACCGATACAGTTATATCTGTCAGCAAATAATATGACGTGAGGCAACGGCTTCAGTATGCGATCCCGCCGAAAGCAAACCTGCTTGATCGGCAAATACATATTTCTAGCTTTGTCTGCCGGCCATACGGAGCATTGCGAAGCTGTTCGACAATATGCGTTGTTTGTCTGAAATTGGGCATAACGGGATTCAGTAAACGCTAATTTCGCTCTATCGTAAGTATGCATACCCATCAGTGATTGGCACCTGTAAAAGTATTTCAAATGTGCGTCAAATGCGCACTCCAGTGATATTTCAAATTTTTAGAAGATGACTGTAGATGCGCATGCTTTCCATCAAACGCTTTAGGTGTACAAGGTCTCCCCACATAAATACGTGTTTGGAAAGGTGGGTATAGCAAACCTGGCCGCAGGTAGTGCTCATTCGTACGGGCCCTTTATAAAAACAACTGCTGAAGAAGTTTCGGCACTGGCGAGTGAGCACAGCAGCGTACGCACTAGCACGTGCGTGCAAGAGTGATCCCTGTCTCGACGGAGACATTTTAGTCTGCGTTGTTTCGATTACATTCTGCGAAGCAAACGGAATATGTTACTGCTGCAAGTTTAATTGAACGAGGAATGAGCGCGCAGAAAAAAACATAAGCTTCGTCGAAATTCACGTCCTCCGGTCGCATCAAATATCGTGTCCGAACCTACCAACTAGCCCTACTTGTCACGTTAGTGTAAGATGAGTCAAGGTACTAGAGGCGGGTTTCTCTACCCTTTGATGCCAAGCGAAAGGGTCGCACGCAGGTGTACTGCAAGAGCCCTCTTATCTGAGACACGCGTGAGACTGCAAACCTTTAAACCTTATTGTATGTACGCATTTTAAAGTGATAAATGAGTGTAATTTGGAGCGAGGAATCCGATGCGCAGCATCAGGAGCAGTCGATTGTGAAATACCAATGTAATTACACCTATGTTTAGCCACTAATTAATTAGAGCACAGACTCAAGACTACGCGTACATAATACGAGAAAATTCATTTCTTCACGGGAACACGACAGCGCTTTAACATAGTGTACTATGTAATGTGCCTGTACTTCCGCGATCAGATTGCCACGTAGCATTAGCATCTTTTTTTTTTGTTGGCTTTTATTAGCGGCCAGTATGCGTCCTTATCGTTGTGATTGTAGGGCACCGAACGATTTTGTACACTTTGTTCGTTTATGCTTGTTGTCGCGAGACGCGGCTCTATCATTTTTGTTTTAGCGTGGAAGAGCTGAGATGCATCTATCAAATGATTTCATGCATTCGCGTCCTTTTCCACAGTGTTCCAGGTTTCTCTGGCTCCTATTGAGTCTTTATCTAAATCCTTCTTCGCAGACTTTAAGTTGAGCGCTGACGAGGGCAATGTGCATAATTACTTCGACACCCAACGAGCGTGTTTCCTGCTGTCGCCGCCATTAGTTTTGCTTAATTGTTTTGCTGGCTCAAGTTAGCCCAACAAGGAATTCATTTAAGTGAAGGTATAGTCTCCCTGCTTACATTTGTCGGCATCGCCGAAGCCAAATGACAATATTCTGCTTGAAAGTCCTTAAAAGTTGTGTCTTGAGAGAAGCTACATTACATTATTGTGTGCCGTTCCGCACAAGCGAATATATTAAATATCAGAAAAAAATTCTTGGACGCCTTTCTACGGTTCAGGAACAGAGCAGATGGCTATGGAAGGAAAAAATGATGTGGTTACGGTTAAGAGATATTAAGCGCGCAGAGTGGGTCGGAGAAATAACTCAAGTTACTGACATCATAGTGTAAATCAAGAATAAGAATAGGATATGGGCAGGACGTGTAGTGCGAAGAGAGGATAACCGGTGGTCGCTTAGGGTAACAAATTCGATTCCAACAGAAGGAGAGCGTAGCTGGGGCGGCAAAAATTAGGTGGGCGAAGAGGTTAAGAAGTTTGCAATAATCAAGTGAATGTAGCTAGCACAGGACCTGATTAATTGGAGGAATATGGGGGAGGCCTTCGCTCTGCAGTGGGTATAGTGCTGACGATGATGCTATTGAATGCTGTTTTGAGCCTTTGAGCACACGATTGCTGGCCATTACGATACGACTGATTCGGGGCGGTAATCAAGCGAACTGAACGCTTCTTTGTTCTCCCCAATAAATATAAACGCAGGCGTATATTGACGTGTATTTCTGCAGAATAAGGTGCGTTGCAGAGGTCCTGTTATTTGTTTTCGTCACATGAACAGGTAGAACTACTCATAAGGAGGAAAATTAAGGAGGTTAAAGTAGCAAACCACTGGAATGGAAAGAGAAAGCTGCGGAGCTGGTGGAATAAGGAAATCAGTGAAGCCATCGAACAACGACGAGCTGCTTCAAGGGAATACCGAGAGGCAAAGAAAGTACAGGTATCTCAGGAGGAAATCGACCAAAAATAGGAATTATATCGACAAAAGAAACGTGAAGTACAGGTCCTCAGTCCTCATCCAAAGTAAAATAAAGCAGTCCACCGATCACTGGATGGCTGACATACATGGTGCCTCAAGAGGCGGACCAAGAAAATTCTGGAACCATATAAGCTGGCTAGATAAAAAAAAAATCAAAGAAAGCAGGACCGGATTCAAGATAACAAGGGGAAATGTTTAAAGGGAGACAACGCAGTGATCTACGTTAAATCGGGTATAGACGAGTCATTTAAGAGCGACCATAGGGTGATCTACGCAAATGAGGAAGCAACACAAGATAGCAGAATACAAAGCAACTTAGATCTGACCAATCTAAACTGGAAAGGGGCAGAAAAAATATTCCTAAAAACACATCTACAGGAATAGATGAAATTCCAATCAAGCTGATTAATGAACTCGGTCCAAAAAGTAAGGAAAGGTTGTTAAAAGCTTTGGAAACAGTCATAACGAATAAGCAAATTACGGACATCTGGCGGCAGAGTAAAATGAATTTGATTTATAAAGGGAAAGGAGACAGGATGCGCATAAAATCCTACAGGCCGATTACCATAACATCTGTTATGTACAGGTTAGCCATGCAGGCGGTGAAATTAAAGGTGCAAGCATGGGTTGAAAGTAACAAGATACTTGGAGAACATCAGAACGGCTTTAGAAATGGTAGGCGCTTAGATGATAGCCTGTTCGTGCTTACCCAATGCATCGAAATATCTAGAGTGGAAAATAGACCTTTGTATTTGGCCTTCCTGGACATAAACGGGGCGTACGACAACGTAAGCAGGGAACTAGTGTGGAACATATTAAAAGAAGCAGGTATCGGTTATGAGATAATAGAGTTCCTACAGGAAATATACCTGGATAACAAAGTAGAAATTACGTGGGAAGGGATAAGAAGTACAGAAGATGTCAAAGTATGCAAAGGATTAAGACAAGGCTGTCCTCTATCACCGGTGCTGTTCATGCTTTATATGATAAACCTGGAACGGAGGATGCAAGACAGTAACCTAGGTTTTAACCTGTCATATAGATTAGATGGAAAGGAGGTAGAGCAGTGCCTCCCCAGATTGATGTATGCAGGCGATATTGTGCTGCTAGTTGATAGTCAGGAAGAATTGCAAACTCTAGTTAAGTATTGCGGAGATGAAGGGGGCGCTCCAGGCTTCAGTTTTGGTGCAAATAAGTCGGGATTGATAATTTTCAACGGCTCAACTGATCACGGTCTTAAAATACAAGGCCATGGAATACTCAGAGTAACGAAATATAAATATTCGGGCTATGGGTAAACGAAGATATAGGGAGAAAATTGAGCATGATAGTTACTGCTACCACCCCGTTTCAAAGGGGACGCCCCTATAATCCATCCATTCATCCATTGACGGGTGCTCTTTTCACTCTAGCCGTTTTCTTTACAAGGATTTCTTTGGTTGCGACTGTGTATCGACGGCGCCGAGCCCAGTCTGACGGTCCCAAAGATATTGCTGGTCATGCAAAGTATACAGAAAAGGATGCAAAATGCAAGCGCGTCAGTCTTGCTGCCGAGACGTCAAAAGAACGAAGGCGGCATGCCTGTCGAAGTAAAACTTCAGCCGAACCAATTTGTGCCTTCACACGCACACACTCATTACAAGACAGTCTTAAGCTAGTAACTAAAGTGATTACAAACCCACGTACAGATAGCAACCTCACTTCAAAGAACCTCTAAAACCGTGCCTGAATGGACCAGAGGCCGCATTTCTGACTCATGGCAAGCATCCTGTAAGATTCAAATATATCTCACCCTCCGGTCTCAATCAAGCATTCGGATTGGGAGCTCTTGTCAACTCAGCCATGTGGTGCGGTCTCATGATCTCATTTTATCCGCCGACCGATCAGTGGCCGCCCAAGTCACCTCCACACTGAAAACTTCCAGACACTTACAATGCTGACTGTGACAAAGTCGACGCCAGATTTCAGGATAAAGTTGCGCTTAACACTGTAAATTTAATAATTCATTACAGCGCGAAATATTCGCCTGCCTTTTGACATGCTATATCCTTTGCTTCATTCGACACCCATTCTCATACTCATACTTATACACTCATACTCAGACCCATACATATGGAACAAGGTGACGATTCTCCTAAATCAGACCCAGTG
Organism: Amblyomma maculatum; assembly: GCF_055883805.1. Lineage (NCBI taxonomy): Eukaryota > Metazoa > Arthropoda > Arachnida > Ixodida > Ixodidae > Amblyomma > Amblyomma maculatum. The sequence goes on from NC_139351.1 coordinate 8,987,064, forward strand.
AAACCTGAAAGGAATGATGCAAGTGTACACGTCAAAAGTAAACGGAGATGTTAAGCTACTGTCCCTGAATCATAAACAGTTCAGAAAGCGAAGGCCATACCAAAACACCCTATAGATGACTTCACAGTATCCAGGCTCTGTTTTAGATTGCTAACGCGAATTTGCGCACGAATCGTTGTTCATTGGAAAAAAACCTTCTACTTTTGACAGTAGACGTTTTTCAAGTTTTATGCAATGTTTCTGCGCCTTAGTGCATCTGATCTACCTTCCCGAAGAAGGAAACTAGTTGTGGGGTGATGTATAGGACCGTCTAGATTGCGAGTTAGCTGATGGCTCACCGATGCAAACAAACAGGTGGAAAATTAAAAGAATTCCTTACATTTACGTCCCAGCAAAAAAGAACACCACGCAAAATAGAACGTTCGGCATTGCACTAGTGCTCTTTTATTATCTCTCTATTTCTATCACACGAGTGCGACATCATTCATTGCTGAGGATTGACGCATCAGGTCTCACTGCTTGGACAGTGCTCGCAATAATAGACCGGACAACAGTCCGGAAAATTATGTCCTGTTCCATTGACACTTCGGCAGAAAGGGTCATTCAGTTGAATTTTCTGACACCTGTAAGAAAACAAGATGGCACTGAATTTAGCTATAAAATGTTTCGTAAAACTAGATTTCGCAAAAGCAAACTAAGTGTCAGCATACCACTTTAGTAGCCTTTTAGTTCTGGTATATACAGGAACCATAATTAAAGTAGGCGGGCGCGTATGAAGTTTGCTTGGGGATATAATTTTGCAAACGGCCGATGTAGTCGCCGAAGAATGGCTCTTCTACCACGCAGTAATCTACCGAAATGAGAGATCTTGGATTTTTTAGATAGAAATGTTAGCGTTTTAAAAATACGCAATAGACACAAATGCGTTTCTTGTAGTTTGCACCCAAAACGATGCATCAACTGTGGAACAGTTGTATAATTTGTATAATTGTATAATTTCATTCTGGTTAATATATGAGATGGCGAAACAATAAAGATGCATCGTCTCAACGTCCAAGTAGTTTACGTTCACAGCGAGAGCATATCTGAAATATTACGCAGTTATGAATAAAATAAATGTATGGCGATATGCCTGCAGTAGATTCTGTTAACGGATTGATATTTTGTTTTTCGAATGTTACTTAGAGTTGATGAAAACCTAAAGGAAATGTTATTGCAGTGAGAATTTAAACTGAGTGTATAAAAGCAAAAAAAAAAAAAAATCACTCTGAAGAAATGCATTACAATGTTTAGACTGTGTACTAAATGTGAGGCATCTTTCGGCCTTAAAATCGTCCGTTAATTATTGCCGTATCGCACTTTATACCAAATGTACAGTACCCTGCAAGCTCTTGTTTTAAAGAAGAGAAACAAAAGTGGTGCAAACGATCGATACATCGTTTACCATCGACGTTGTGAAAACTATATGTGGCGGTGTCAGTGTCTTGACTATGTCTTAGTAGTAAAAATCAATAAAAATGCCGATTACTCTTCGGGGTCAGGCACGTTCACGTTCTTTGCTGCAATATTCTTATGACGTCCGAATATTGTCCCATTATCGCATTGTATATTTAACTGAGCCTGGAGATGTTCAAAAGAGTATCAAGTAAGCAAAGTCTTGTTGATTAAAATGCCAGTTCCCTGTTTCTCTCACACAAAAGTTTTCAAGGCAGCTCTTGTCTTCGTGGGCACAAGCGCGCTAATTTTTTATCTCAGTGTGACCGCTTTCGGTCACCCTATTTCGTTCTTACAAATTAACACAGCGCAAAGAAACCGGTCACCAGAAGAAGATAAGATACAAGATATGACGGTCACCAGCCCCGTCTTGTGTGTTGTTTTCTTCTCGTGTCCAGTTTCTTTGCGCTGTTTTAATTAAAAAAACAAAAACAATGAGCCAGCAAGCCAAGAGATAGCGAAGCCTATGTTTGGCGTGAATCACAGAGCTCTTGCATCCATGCTGGTACACCGATAAATCACTCTAACAGTCACCCTCGTTGTATGTTTGCGGCAGTAGAACCTGATACACTGTATACTGGTCACACGTTACGAAAAACACACAAAAGAACAGCCAGCTTTTTGTCTCCCCGAGAAACTGCATTGTGTACCAGGTCTACGTTTAATCAATTTGGTATACTTCTTAGTTCTATCAGCCTGTTTTGTTGTCGTTCATAATTCAGTACAACATGGACTTTTAGCTGTAGGTGGCGAACTCTTCGCAAAGTCGACGGCATGTGCGCACTGTTTACATTCAATATATTCTGCACTTATTTATTTTTTCTTTATACATTTAGGGTGTGTTCTGTTTTCGTTTATTGTGTATATCAATGGCTCAAAATATCAGCACCAATACAGTTCCCATCATTAAGACTACACTGTAGATACATACGAGACTTGAGAAGTACATGTGTGAGAGAACATGGAAGAATAAAAGGACCACGCAAAGTATTTTGTTCAGAAAAATCAGCAGGAGGCCCTTCGAGGCCAGCTTTGTAGCGAACATAGAGCATGCGAATTGCTGGTCTAAAGTTGCCGTGCTTACTGCAGCTCTGCTCCAGTTAAGCACTGCAGACATGACCAATATTTCGAGCTTTGGTAATCTCTAGACTGCGGTAAGTGAAATAATTTAAGGAAAAACAATATTTTATGTGGTCGTATGCTGTTGAATATGTCTCTGAGCGTTTACAAAAGAGATAAGGACTTATACTATAAATAAATGCCATTTCATCGGCTGCTTCCCGCAGCTTGGCGTGAATACTTACTCTTCCCGCTCTATTCTTCCCCGGTGGCATGATATTTTGACGCAGGTCTCGTTCAGGGTTATAGATGCGCCACTCAACAGTTCTCTTCCCTCGTAATTGCAATTATCTGAAATAATAGACTAAAAAAATTAAGCATGTTTATTACAGAGCACTAACTTATTGAAATGTATCAACGTACGACTGGATATTGTGAAGACGGCACAGCACAATGCGTGAAGACGACAGAGTGAGTTCTCTGCCGACGTCTAAACGCAGATGGGTCGCAAACGCAGAAAGGACGCAGAACAAACCGCCAGAGTCGTTTATTCCATATCCTTGAAGTGTGGAAGTGTGGGAAGGAATATGTGGGATGGATGGGCAGACGCACTAATGATGGGCTCAAGAAACACAAAAATAACGTCGATCAAGCAAGCAGGCATTTGGGAATCCATGTTCGAGATTGGCTGTCGAAAACTTGCTCCGTGGAATTCACGCCATGTAAAGAGCTCGGAAAACATAATTAGGAGCTGATTCCTGAAATACTTGAGGCCGCCGAGATAGCCAAACTGCGGGAAAGATGTGCAAGCGAACTGCCCCTACTGTTAACAGTAAAGGAACTGAGCTTCTAAAGGTACGATGATTTCGATGAGCATGCAGTAGTGAGTGTGCCACGTTGTGCGATAGAGACATTTATGTAGCAAGTGTGGTGCATTGATGACTGTGCAGATGTGTGCAAGTCACTTGTAGGTGACATGCATGGTGCAAGGATATGAAAAGTTGTGTTTTTTTGTTTTTCAAAATAAACTTCTTTGAAAGTCAGCGCTCATGTCGTCTTCTCGTCTTGTGCTCCTACCATGATTTTGCGCTGTTACCTGGAGAGAAAAAAACCAACAAGCCAAAGCCACTCTTCTGGCTGCATTGTGTGTCGTTGCGTTCGCTTTGAGAGCAGAGACGTTTAGAAATAAGAAGAAAATTCCAGGTGTGCGCCTATGTCTGTGTAGGTGCAGTAATGCAAAAGAATCTCTGCGTCAGCATTTTTTTATTTTTTTTTATATATTGTAAATATTTGTTTATTTTAAATTTGCTTTTAATTATCTATTCTTTTTTATTTCTTTTATTTTAGATGTTTTACTTTATTTCATTGCTTCAACGCTCTCCAGCGTCCATGCGCTAGACAAGGACAATTAGGGACATGTTCAAATTGAGACGGTATAAGTTCCCATTAAATCAGTTTGTGCGGTCACACGCCGATGACAGGCTGTTTCTACAGATTTCTGCCGACGTATTCTGCGGTGGGCACTAATGAGATAAGAACTGAAAATAAAAGTGGCAAGCGGTGACATAAATTTAGCCTCTTTATTTTGAGACGTAAATCTTTTTACGTTTATTTAAAAAGCTTTAAGGCTTTCTTCCTATCCTATCATAACTGGCAACAAGATTTGAGCCTACGATAACTGCTGAGAGCGCTTCAGCAAGCGAAATGTATTTGTACTCTACATCTCGAGGAAATGATTTTACTTCAAACTGGATAAGTGTTGAAGAGCATATCATTTTCAGAATAATACCGTTCGGCTTTAGATAAAAATATACAGCACAGCGTTTGCTTTTAATAGCGGTCGTGTGACCATTCTACCATTTAAAAGCTAAATTTTGGAAATGTTCGTGGACATATGTTAAGCTGCTGCATTCTCCTGGTATGCGTTGTAGAGGGAGGTAATGAAAAAATACAGCGAAGCGCTCAAAATCACAAGGACGAGGAGGGAACAGGACAATTGCGCTCTTGTCCTGTTCCCTCCTCGTCCTTGTGATTTTGAGCGCTTCGCTGTATTGACGATGAACCAACACGCCCAAACATTTTCCCTAATGAAAAAATAGCTGTCATTGCTGTTTCGCACATCCTCACAACTTTTAATAAAAATAGTCTAGTAAAATAACTACAGAATCTTTGAAAATATTGCTATAAAATACTTCAAATTACTTGATTGCTATGGAAAGAAAGCGCTTTTTTTTTTTTTTGCAGATACGCTGAGTCTCTGAGGTTACTCCATAACGACATAGCATAACATAGTTTGTGAACAAGGCTGGCAGCATTTGTACAATAAAATACATGGACAAGTAGTAAAGGAAAGTATGAATGAGTTAAAAAAAATAAAGATATTGCAAATCAATACCTCAAATGGGCTTCCGAACGTGCTCAAGCGTTTCAAAAGCAGGCGCATAAACATGCATTCAGAGGATATTGCGTGCCTTTCAGAAGCTTGGTTCAACTTTCGAGTTACTGAGCATACCCGAGCTCCGCTACAGGAGAGCATTTCTTTCTCCCTTCTCGCGAATAATGGAAACCTCCTATTCAGATACTCCAGCAATCCTCACTAGTTTGGCGGATAGTTGCCCAGCACTAAAATATTAACATGTATTTTTTTGTCATCATATTATGCCCCGTAGAGCTATACACAAACTCTCTCGTTGACTAAACGACACTCACTTTATAGAAGCATTGCAGTGACATCACGGGTGACATATTGTGGTGCTCCACACAGCTTCAGCACGAAACACATAACGATAAGCAGATCAGATATTCATGCTGCCTTTCATTGCACTTCATGCGGCACAAAATGACCACAACTCTGACGTAGATGCATACTCCCTGTTGCCATTGGTTCTTGCGCATGAGCGCGAAATAAGGCGACGGGGCGCTGGTGGTCTTATTTCAAAACTGCGGCCTCAAAGGCCTATAATTTCCTTAACGTGTACATATTTTTATTATTTTTTAGTATTCAGCAAAGTCCGACATTTCGTTATAACAGCTATTGCTGAGTTGAACTATGGTGTTCAGCTATGTCGATCAGCTCAGGGCGCATCAAGACCGCGTCTTTCGTTCACTCGCGACAGAGGATCCAGGCAGCGCCACAGGCCGAGTTCAGCTACTAAAATGCTCCAGGTAACCTATGACGGCTTTACAATATGCACTTGCTTTTGTGAGTTTCGTTTAAAAAGCTTATTTCTCTGAGTTGCAAATATAAAGCATCTTACAGTTACCGAGCCCTCCTGCTAATCCACTTACTTGTTTCGAATGTGAGCTCCGGCATTCCAACACTGGTCTCGCAGTATAGTATGGCAAAAACCATACACACAGCAACCGTCACTACAAGGAAATGCATTTTCTTGCGAATGGTCGTCTGTGAGTCGTCTCGTGGCTACTACGATGGGAATCCACAAGATCCTTGTTTTTATAGTTCTTAGAGAAGTGATGATTAGCCAGAAAACCAAGTAACTAAAAAGATTGCAGTATGTTTCTCATCGTGTTTGCCTTGAAGGCTAAGTTTTCACTGATAGCAGCTGACGACCAACGTTCTTAATATAGACAGTTGGATAACTGTGCTTTCGCGCCGCACGGCAACGTGGGCACAAACAATCTCTGGTCCGGCGGGAGTTGATTGCAAAGCAACAGCAGCGCCTCTCTCCCCCGCTGCGGCAGATGGGTGAGGCCATTGAGCTAATACAAAGGCGGAAATTTTAAAATACTACAAACCATCTTTGTTCAGAATTCAACAGTAAATAAAATTGCTTTTGGGTTTTTAACACACTTTTTTACGCAGATGAAAGCCACCACGTCTACTTAGGAGTCTGAAGCAGGAAGATTGCAGATGAGGCTCAAGCATGTCGTCTGCTACATGCCAGCTTGAGATACGTCTTCAAACGTGGTGGCGTTTCATTCGTACAAGTATGTGTTTAAAAAACGTAAATGCAATTTTATTTTCTGTTGCATTGATGAAAGAAGTTAAAAGTTCCGCCTGGGTATTAGCTTAATGACCTCACCCATCTACCGCAGAAGGGGAGAGGGGCGCTGCTGCCGCTTTGCGATCAACTCACGCCCTAACGGCGATTGTTTTGGCCACGGAGGAAAGAAAAAAACTTAGGAGAGGCTCTGACATCACTTTTTCGAAGCCAGCATGGCCGCGCGGCCGCGCCTCAAACAGACGCTGCAATGTCTCTCCTCTTCCTTTACCCTCCGCATTTTCTTTCTCGGATCCGCGACGCTCACGTACCTCGGGCCCTTATCAACGCTGTTGCTAGTGGCCCGAGTTTTCATAGCAACAGCGATGCCGTTGCTAACGGCCCAACTTGTCTAAAACTACCTTTTGACGTCACTTCCGCCACACTATCTAATGCATTGGGAATAGCAAGAGCCTCTCCTTATAGTTCTTTCCTTCCTCCAAGGTTTTGGCCCACTTCTTACCGCGCAGTTTTCCAACTGTCGCTAACTAATAACATTGCTGACGACTTAGTTTGTATTGATGACTTATGTCGCAATGCAGCCAATATGCACTCTTCGTGCACGCGAGCGCCGCGCACGCGCGCGTGTGCGTGTGCGTGTGTGTGTGTGTGTGTGTGTGTGTGTGTGTGTGTGTGTGTGTGTGTGTGTGTGTGTGTGTGTGTGTGTGTGTGTGTGTGTGTGTGTGTGTGTGCGTGTGTGTGTGTGTGTGTGTGTGCGCGTGTGTGTGTGCGTGTGTGTGTGTGTGTGTGTGTGTGTGTGTGTGTGTGTGTGTGTGTGTGTGTGTGCGCGTGCGTGCGCGCGCGCGGAGCGACGAACAAGTGCAAAATATTAGGGGGACCGCCAAAAGATTTTACTGATCAATCACTGAACACAGAAAGCATATTTTTCGTGCCGTTCAATACCTGACGATTTTGACCTTTTCATCAAAACGATAGACCTGAATTACCAATGAAACAGCAGCCTTTCTGGATATTCAACTGTAGTTTAGGCTGCGAACGCTGAGTTTATGCTATAAAAAGGCGCTCATTCACCGGCTTCATGATTCATGATATCATCCCGTACATCCGTTAGAAGCAAACACCAAGGTGGGAGCTGTTTAGCTTTATACAACAGTTATTCTATTTATTCGAGGTGTTTTGACCGCGAAATCGCTTATGTTATTTCCAACCGCGTTGGCAACGTCAAAGTCCTTAGTTTATCTTTCGCGGAGTGCAGCCGGCCCACAATCTGTTGACCGAATCAAATAACCACCTCCAGTTTTGTGCCCTTAACTCCGAGGCTATGTCTCTTCACAAGAGAAATAGACCAGCTGCATCATGGAGGAAGGAAAGAACTTAGGAGAGGCCCTGACGACATTTTTGTGAAGCCGGTGCGGCCGCGCCGAGACCAGACGCTGCAACGTCTCTCCTCCTTTATCATCCGCATTCTCTTTCTCCGCGACGCTCACGTGCCTAGGGCCCTTAGCAACGCTGTTGCTAGTGGCCCGAGTTTTCATAGCAACAGCGTCGCCGTTGCTAATGGCCCGACTTGTCTAAAACTAACTTTTTACGTCACTTCCGCCCCACTTCCTCCAATGCATTGGGCATTGTTCCTAAGTTGTTTCCTTCCTCCATGAGCTACATACTGAACGCCACTGAGACATTGTGCCACGCAAAGCAGAGTCCAAAATGGCCCTTGTACGCGCTGTACGTAGCACTGAAAGGAGAAAGCTAGCTACATAATTGGAGTTGTCTTCAAAACGACGTCTGCAAAACGGTCTGCAAACAATTTTATTTTATTAACGGCAATTGCCTGTGCGGATTCATGAATTAATCCGCCGTAGTTTTTCATTTTCTACATAGCAAATGTCTAGCTTTCGGTTTTTGCTTTGCTTCATAGCACACATTTGTTACTCGCTTGCCTGGTCTTTCCTCTTAGGTTAACAGGCCGTGCTTTGTCTCGTAAATGCCTCTTGTAATAAGCATTGCTAGAGAGCACGACAGCATATAATGTGGCTCGCTGCAAAATGGGCTCGTGGGAGAATTTCAGTGCCTTGGCGCCGCATACCTAAAAGGCAAATTGCAGCACCTTGGGTTGCATGCACAGAGTGCAGAGTATCATGTGATATATGTAGTCACCCAGCGTATGTTTCCTGTTCATTCTGTTCATTTTACAGTTCATTTTGCAAAGTGGAATAACAAGCCGCGGACTCTGTGCCCTGATCCTGGTGGCTGAATTGTTCCGGTGTTCATATTCAGATTTCGTAGTCACAGGGATCGATACGAGGGCTTGGCGATCAAATGTCTGCTGAGGAGCCATTGAAACACCTTCCTCTACATTGTGGAGTAACTGCAAGTTGAAGAACGACAGGCGGCCGAAATGACTCCACGCTAGTCACAGGGACGTAATTTCGTTATATTCTATGTGCGCAGCAAAATGACGCCAGTTTAGTTGCGATACTGTGAAGCCAGGCATATATCCCTTTAAATGTCTTTAAATTCCATCGCCCTGAAAATAGTGCTTGCTTCCTTTCATGTCACAAGTTACGAAAACAAACACAAAAGAACAGACTGGTTTTCTCTCTCCGAGAAACTGCATTGTGTACCATGTCAACAGTTAATCTGTTCGGTATAATTCTATAGATCTATCTGAACACATTTTTCTATTGTCCAAACTTCATTAAAATGTGGACTTTCAGCTGAGTTGTCGATATCTTCAAAAAGCCGACGGCATGTTCGCACTTTTTACCTTCTTAATGTTCTGCACATATTTATTTTTTCCTTGCACAACTACTGTGCGATCTTTTTTCATTTTTGTTTATGTCAATGGTTCAAAATATCAGCACTGATACAGCTCCCGTCATTAAGATCAATGCTGGCTCATCAGCTAAATTTACGAGTTGCTTAAGTAGGCAGCCACAATCTCTAATCTAACAATGCTCTGTATTCGTAACCAGGTGAATAAACAGGACAAGAAGAAAGCATAACGAATGCGGCCACCAAACCAATGGCTTAAAGTTTGCGGTAAATTTAACGCAAAATGAAATTGTAAATTTTTGCTTTAAATTCGGTTGCATTAAACGACAACGCCATTTTTTCTTCGTAGCATTTCTTTCCAAACGGTCGACGAGTTAAAAATATGCCGGCGAACGACGGACGCTGTTGGTGTCTATCATTTGATTGCGGTCATTTCTAGCTGAAGTGTTTCTTGCACATTACACCTATGTTTGCCTCCTCTTCTGCGCTTTTCAACGTTCCTTAAAAGAAGAGAAAAGGAAAATGTCTGTCGTTCTTGGTACATTAAACCTTTATTTGCGCAGCGAAGAAAACCCTAACGTTGTAAATGACTCATGGCTTAGTATTTCTTTCACGAATAATTTTCCAGATGACGTAAGGAGTGAGCCTCTTCAAGTCAAAGGTATCTCTCTTGGATAGAGGCATGCATCAATTAACCTATTGAATGGCATACTGATTCAGTGGCTAAGAAAAGAATTATTCGCAGTGTTCAGCCTTTCCCTTCCAATCAACCGTGCTAAAGCCGTAATACTGAACTAACTTATTTAGCTTCTGAGTAAATGGAGGTTGTGCATATTGTCACAATAATTAGTTTTTGGATTTCAAAGTATACATAAAAAACTATTTCAAAAACAGTAAATAGTCTCCACAGTTAAGTTAACATTGAAGGGGCGAGAGCGAATAGTGTTTAGTAGCGAGGCCTGCCGAAGTGGATTTAATTGGCTGTAGGCCAATTCTGATATTGTAAGCGCGGTAATAGTTGTCCTAGAGCACACGCTAGAAAAACAGACAATAGACTTTCGATGGCGAGATGTATGTAGTTTTGAATGGCACACATTCTGATTATTATTTTTGTTGGTGCGCCTGGAGTAGGCAAAACAAGCTTTTCTTTTTTTTTTACTTTCATGCATCAAAAGCGGCTTGAAAAAACAAATTGCGCTGATAAATATGACCAAATATAGAAAACATTATGCGTATAAACGCACTGCAGCTTCTTGTTCTGTAGGAAAATGCGAAATATTTAACAAATTGTTTCAGATCGTTTGTAAATGTTGTACGCACGTTACATTAGAAGAACAGAGATTTAAGGCAAGTTGCCTCTGTCCGGCGGTAAACGAGGCAAAAAACGTTAACGGCTAAACACATAAGTGAAAGCACCGTACAGGCGCTACTGAATTTGTGGTGTTAGTCATATTTCAGCAGGATTAAAAACAATTGAAAGAACAATGTGTATCCACTTTTTTTTAAATGCCACATTAAGTAATTTTACGTCTCAAGAGCAAGACACACTACTGAATTGCTCCTAAAAGGCGTTTGTGCTTTGAAATTCATTTTTGTTTTTTGCTACTTAATGGTCATTATAGGTGCGAAAAGTGCTTCAAAAAAAATCAAAAGAATAAGCATTTGTTTGGATGAATGCATTGTTAGGAAATTTACCTCTATCAATCGATGCGTTTAGACACCCTTCAAGACAACTGGAAACACACTGACGTTGAATTATTAAAAAGCCACTGATGAGAGTAACAAATTTTAAACAATCTAACCCAAACCTTGTACAAGCTATCATGAGATAGCCACCTAGTCAGCCCTTATACATAGCATTCATTGATTACGAAAAAGCATTTGACTCAGTTGAAACCTCGGCGGTGATGCAGGCATTGCGAAATCAGGGGGTAGACGAGCCGTACGGGAAAGTGCTGGAAGATATATATAGTGGCTGCACAGCAACCATAGTTCTGCATAAAGAAAGTAACAAAATTCCCATAAAGAAAGGTGTTAGGCAAGGAGACACAATCTCCCCAGTACTATTCACAGCTTGTTTAGAGGAAGTATTCAGAGGCTTGGAATGGGAGCAGTAGGGATAAGGGTAGATGGAGAATACCTCAGTAATCTGCGATTTGCTGATGATATTGCCTTGCTAAGCAACTCGGGGGATGAACTGCAAATAATGATTGATGACCTAGACAGCAAAAGTAGAAAGGTAGGCTTGAAAATCAATATGCAAAAGACTAAGGTAATGTTCAACAACCTCGGGAAGGAACAGCAGTTTACATTAGGTAGCGAAATACTGGAAGTAGTAGGCGAATATGTCTACTTAGGACAGGTAGTAACCGCAGATCCGGACCACGAAAAGGAAATAACAAGAAGAATACGATTGGGATGGAGCGCATTTGGCAAACACTCGCAGATTATGACTAGCAGCTTACCGGTATCGCTCAAGAGGAAAGTATACAACAGTTGCATCTTGCCTGTACTCACCTATGGGGCTGGAACGTGAAGGCTAACCAAGAGAGTTCTACTTAGGTTGAGGACAACCCAGAGGGCTATGGAACGAAAAATGGTAGGGGTAACATTAAGAGATAGAAAGAGTGCAGAGTGGGTCAGAGAAATAACTCAAGTTACCGACATTCTAGTAGAAATTAAGAAGAAGAAATGGACATGGGCAGGACATGTAGTGCGAAGAGAGGATAACCGATGGTCGCTGAGGGTAACAAATTGAATTCCAAGGGAAGGAAAGCGTAGCAGGGGGCGGCAGAAAGTTAGGTTGGCGGATGAGATTAAGAAGTTCGCAGGGGTCAAGTTGATGCAGCTAGCACAGAACCGGGTTAAGTGGAGAAATATGGGAGAGGCCTTCGCCCTGCAGGGGGTATAATCAGGATGATGATGATGATGATGAAGGCCATTTGTCTGAGATTGGTAGTACGTAGATTGACAGTATTAAGAGCCACAGATTCGGAAAAATTATTCTACGATATCTGCAGTTTATCAGGCCCAGTTCCAGCATCTTACAAGGGCACAATGGGATCGCCTTGAAGCCGTAAATCGAGAAGCTATGAGGACCATAACATGCCTTCCACGAATCACACCGGTCGTAGCGTTACAGGAGAATGCGCAGCTCAACACCATCGATGAACTGGTGCAGCAGCGCCGTGATGCTCGCAGACTCAAGGCCACTTTGTCACATTCCACGCAAGCACTGAGGGCGTATGCAACGTCACACATTATTCTTCAGCCACCTGCGCCAGTTCTCCCTCCCTGGAAACTTATACAGTTAGGAGACAACAAGCCAACTGACATCCGCAGACCGACGTCTGCCAACTCTGCATCGTTGCTACGCCAGAGATTTGAAGAGGAAGATACTAACCTGCCTCAAGATTCCATAGTAGTGTACGTAGATGGAAGCCTGCAAGGCTGTGAAGCCAAAACGGCAATCCACTGTCCACGGAGACCTAGCCTGAATCAGACAACTACGTTTCAGCTTTCGGAACCACTTACATCTTTCTGCGCTGAGCTTGTGGCAGTTCAGGAGGCACTCTGCTCCGTGACTTCTATAACCATGCTCCCTACAGCCCACATTGTCATCCGCACTGACGCACTTCAAGCAGTACGTCTGCTCCGACGTGTCAGCCGCTGCCCTAAAATTTGCCAGGACATCCACCAGCTTGCGGCGCGCATCCCACAATCAATACGCATTGAGTGGGTCCCATAGGATCTCCTGCCTTCCCAAAGTCAAGCTGATTTTGCAACCCGCCTCGTGAACCAAGACGCATCAATCCCACGGCTTCTCGAAGTCGACGACGCTACCCTCCTTTTGTCAAGAAAGGAGCACCTCCGGCGCCGCACACGTGCACTTATCCCTCCGTGTGCGATATCCCTTCCCCGCGGTCTCACCCGTGCAGAGGAGGTTGCGCTTAGGAGGATCCGGGTCGGTGTTGCCCTTACACCAGCTGTAACTAGGACGTGGTCATACTTCCAACACTTATATCCTCGCCCAGGATATCCGATCTGTAACAACGAAGATGTCGAGGCCGACATCCACCACTTGCTGTGGGACTGCCCAGCACTCAAGCCAACACGAATCCGGCACCTGAGAATAGCTGGCCTTTCAGCAACCAATCCTGCCTCATACGTCACTTGGACGCAGGGACCTCATCATTGCTCACTTCTGGACTTCATAAAATCAGCCAACCTTTTTCCATTCATTTAATCATTTATTCATCCTTCATCTCATAACCTACTGATGCCCTGAGGCAATAAATATCGACTAAAAAAAAAAAATCTGCAGTAAACCGCCGACCGCGCCATTGTACAATGATTACTCGGGCAAAATACTTCAGGTTAGCATAGGTGACTCTGAGCAGCTCTGAAATGGTTTCACTGGAATAGGGATTGCCGCATACATATTTATACCACATATTGTGAGCCTTCCGTGGATGTTCTTTAAATTGTTCATTCCATGATCTTCCTCTTTCATTTGTACATACCATCATCATCGTCCCGTGGCGCCGGCTCCGGCACGCGCCTGGGTTTTTGTCATCGGATTAAAATGCTAGACAAGGCATCGCTGGCCTTGCCGTCACGACCTTGCCGTCTTAACCTAGCCTTCTTTCACAAGTGGTTCAGGTCAAATTCGATCCCCTTGCTGCCTTGGGCCCTGCCTCTCGCTGGAGCTACGTTCCGGTCGCCGTTTGGCAACTTCCATCATAATCATGTCCACCGAGAGCAATCCCGACCAGGCCGGACCCTCTACCTCGGCTGCACCGACACCTCCGACTCTGCCCCACGTCAACGTGACCCGCCGCTGTTCGCTGGTCGTCGTGACGAAGACGTCGATGACTGGCTCGACACATATGAACGCTGCAGTGCCTATAACTGGTGGGACGACGCTTTAAAATTCCTCAATGTTTCGTTCTATCTCATTGAGGTCGCCAGAAACTGGTTCATTAATCGCGAACCCCACACTACTAACTGGACCACTTTCAAGCAGTTCCGACAATACTTCGCCGACCCGGCAGTTCGGACTGAGATCGCCAGAAACAAGCTCGCTTCCTGCCTTCAAGGTCCTGATGAATCATATGCGTCTGACATAGAGGCTGTTCTTGCACTTTGTCGGCGCATTAGTCCCACCATGACAGAACCTGAACGTGTGCACCACGTCTTAAAAGGGATCAATTCTATGGCTTATCATACCTTAGTTGCCCAGAATCCTTCAAGTGTTGATTCAATTATAACGACCTGTCAACGCCTCGACCAGCTGCAGTCCTTTCGATTACAGCCCAGCATCGCAACTGGTCCGACCTCTGCTGACCTTGATCCGCGGGCAATGATTCGAGCAATCATCCGCGAGGAGCTCCAAGCCCTCAATCCTTTTTGTCGACATGGGTGCGATCATTCTTCCGCACCTTCTAATGACGCCGTCTCCGCAACATGATTAAAGAAGAGTTACCAACTATCAGCCACCCCATGACATCCGAACCTTCTGCAAACCGTCCAGCGCCGACCTACGCGCACGTCGCTGCATCCCCCCCTTCTTTGGTTACCCCGCCCCGACCTGCACCAACTTACAATCACGTCAGTGCAATGGCGATGGATCAACCTACACAAACCTATTACGCATCTTGGCGTCCCTCCCAACCAGTCTGCTATTACTGTGGTATTAGAGGACATATATCCCGCTTCTGTCGTCGCCGCCTTCAGAACGAGCGCCGTGGTTACACCTTCGAAACTCACATGCCTTCAACCTCATATTATCAACGCCGGTCTATTCCAAGCCCACCTCGACGATCCTCCCCACCTCCAGTATCTTCCTCTGAGCCTCGTGGGAACCATGTATCCCGACGCCGGTCCACATCCCCATACCGCCGCTCATTTTCCCCTCTCCGCCCCGCAACCATTCTCCCTGTCCGCCACCCCACACCACTAACTGGACCACGTTCAAGCAGCAGTTCCGCCAATATTTTGCGGACCCAGCAGTTCGGACTGAGTTCGCGAAGAATAAGCTCGCCTCTCGTCTCCAAGGTCCCGATGAGTCGTACGCGTCTTACATAGAGGTCATACTTGCACTTTGCCGGCGTATTAGTCCCACCATGCCGGAACCTGAACGCGTACACCACATCTTGAAAGGAAATAATTCAGTGGCATATAACACCCTGATTGCCCAGAATCCTACTACTGTTCACGCCGTTATTGCGACCTGCCAACGTATCGACCAGCTGCAGTCCTCCCGATTGCAGCCCGGCATTGCTACTGGCCCGACGTCTACTGACATGGATCTGCGGGCACTGATTCGAGCCATCATCCGGGAGGAGCTCCAAGCCCTCAAGCCTGTCTGTCGACACAGGTGCGATCATTCTTCGGTACCTTCTAATGACGCCGGTCTTCGCAACATCATTAAAGATGAGCTGGCAACAATCACCCGACCTATGGCGTCCGACCCTCCTGCACCCCGCCCAGCATCGACTTACGCACACGTCGCAGCATCACCCCCTTCTTTTGTTCCGCTGCCCCAGCTGGCACCGCCCTACAACCACATCAACGCCGTGACGACGACTCAGCCTACGCAAACCTATTACGCACCTTGGCGCCCCTCTCGCCCAGTGTGCTACTACTGTGGAATCCGAGGGCATATATCCCGCTTCTGTCGTCGACACATTCAGAACGAGCGGCGTGGTTACGACGCCTTCGAAAGTGACGTACCCGCATATTATCATCGACGACCTATTCCCAGCCCACCTCGTCGATCCTCTCCACCACCGGTATCCTCGTCTGAACCAAGTGGCGCCCATGTATCTCGACGCCGGTCCCTTTCCCCATACCGCCGCTCAGTTTCCCCTCTCCGCCCCGCAACCGCTCTCCCTGTCCGCCATCCGGAAAACTAAGTGTTGCAGTTTCCGGAGGTCAAACTGCACTCTGCGAACTTACTAAAAGTCCTCCTGATCACCCGTATAATGTGATTGCTGTTATCGCTGAAGGTTTACCGGTCGAAGCTTTGATTGATACAGGGGCTTCAATTTCTGTCATTCACGCTGATTTGTGCTACCGTTTGCGAAAAGTGACAACACCATATGATGGGCCTGAACTTCGTGGAGCCAATGACATCCCTTTGCGCCCTTCAGCGAAGTGCACCGTACGAGCTGTTATCGACGGCATCCGCCATCATGTGCAGTTTGCTGTGCTCTCACCTTACGGAAAGTTGAGCTAGTTGGTACATGATTGCAAATTACGAGCGCTGCGACGGAGAACAACAACGAGAGAGTAATGAGAGAGTTAGCGCCTGTCCTTGTCATTACTCTCTCGTTGTTGTTCTCCGTCGCAGCGCTCGCATTTTGCTCTCACCTTGTGCGCACCTGATGATTTTTGGATGGAATTTTTTGTTAACCGCTTCAGCGTTAATTTCTTGTGGAGACCGTGTTATCCATACGACAGACAGCGATTTTTCATCTGACTTTTCTGAACGACATCATCCCCTCGTTGCCGCCGCTGATACTGTTTTGCCTCCTCAGTGCGAAAAACTGCTTACTGTTGTTTCTGACCACATCACTGACGGGGACGTACTCATAGCACCATCATATAGTCATCTTGCACGCGGCATCGCTTTCCCGTCAAGTTTTGTCCGGTTCCACAACGGCTCAGCGACATTAGTGGCCACT